>NW_019104472.1:0-52065 GCF_001856785.1 Myzus persicae
ATATGCTTTAATAGTTTAACCACAATTGTATAGGTATTAATGGATCATAATATAATATATTATATAAACACATTATGTTGTCCACATACACTAAAGCAGTGGTCGTAACCACCTCGACTATTCCATACAGCCATAATTTTTTAAAATAAGACTAAACAATTTTATTTTTTGTACGACAAGGTCCTCGAATTGTTTTGAATATATAAATGCAGCCCCTTATTCCATAAATGTTGTCGACTATTGCACTAAAGCATAAATCAGTTAGATGCCAAATCAAAACAACCTTTTAATAGATATCTACAATTAATAATATTCATCTAATTACTGTGTTTTTAGATATTTTAAAGATATGAAGACAGTTTCTGAAATACCAATATTAGTCAACATAGAATTTTGTTCATTTTATGTTTGCTTAACTTGTTGTTACGTGATTCAAGCCATGCAGGTGTGTGATAGTAATATATTTGATTAATTTGATTAATATATAAAATATATATTTTATGTGGTTACCAACTAAACATTTTCAACAATTTTATATGTTATAATACATTTCGTAAAAATGTCTATCCTGTTGAATATGCAGTGCAAATATAAACTTTCTACTTAATTCTTATAACAAAAATATAAATATTATTTTACATAAAAAACAAAAATTAATTTAGTTTTAAAAGAATATAATACTGCATTTCTTTTAACATATTATGTATTATGTATGAGTGGTATGACAGTATAATAAGTAATTAATTATACCTGTATTATTTTCAGGGTTTTATCAATCAAATGATATTGGGAATTATAATACATACTAGTATAGCGGGTATTACGACAATTACTATTTATTGTATTTATGCAAGTAATATGTATGATTTAGTAAGTATTTATATAATTTGTCCAATATTATTAAAATAAAAATATATACACTTAATACATATGTGACTGTGAATATGTGTTTAATTAATAGTATTATCATAGCATGATATTTCAATTAGTAAACGCTCATTTTCGCGAAAACTTCTAATGTTTTTGGAAATATTTTTTATTTAGAAAATTTAAATTAATAAACAAAACATACATTATGAAAAATATGTTTTTTACAATATTTCATCGCTATAAAACATAAAACTATGGAAGATAACTTCAATATATTTAAAACAAATATTAGTACCTATATATACATTACATACGTCAATAATTTTCCATTTAATGACTGTTTTCTATGTAGGACCAACCTATGTATATTATGTATTTATAATTATTTTAACTTCTTAGCACAATGGTATATTGAACGCTCTTTTTGAACATCGATCATGTTATTCTCGAAATAAATCATTTACACAACTTATTTTACTGATGAAGACAAAAGCAACAATCCTATTAGAATTTAAAGCTGGTTTCATTTTTACCTTAAACTTAAACTTACTTGTCAAGGTAAGCAACGTATAAATGTTTATTTATTATAATCAACGTTTATAAATATATTATGTAGTTACAATTTTTTTGTAAGTGGTACTTAAAATTTATGGGTTGCTGTTTTTTAGAAAACATAAATTATTAAAAATTTATAATAGGCATATATTTGTATTTATTTCAGATTTTTCGATTTGCTTACACGGTTTTTAATGTTTTATTAACTTCAACCAATCGCCAATTTAAAGAATCTGCAATATGAAATTAAAGTTTTTCATTATAACTGATTAGTGAATATAAGATATAGTAAAAACATTTTTATTTATAATTATAAAATGTGGTTTTCAAATAAAATTGTATTCGTATATTAAGTACAAATTGTTGTTCGTAATTTTGTTTATTTCAGATCTTAAAATGGCTCACATATTATGCTGTGCATAATAACACAGTACTACAACCATTTTTCAATGAAATGTCAACACGCTCATCAAGCAAAATAATGCAGTATTTGAACCTTCTTTAAATTGCAAACTTTTTTGTCAACTATTTTTCCTAGTTCTTACACAAACAATTATAAGTGCCCAATAGTGATAGTTATTACATTAAACCAGAATACAATTTTAAATCGTGTACAATTATATAAATATGAATTGACATTAATTATAATATAATAATAAATGTTACTGAGTAATCTTTACACTTTTACAGTACTTCTTATAGATTTTATAAAAGATAAATTCAATTTTTTTTAAGGATAACCAACTAAAATTGGAATTACCTAATACAAAAAAAAAATATATATATAAATATTGTTTCTTACAATTATGAAAACATTTTATACTAAAATGTATGTTAATTATATGTATTATGATGATTTTATTTTAGGTATTTTTACTTATAATATTATACAAAATCAATCATAATATAATATTGAGTTGTACAATTTATGAAAGTGAAATAATAATTTATTTTTTTAACTTGTAGGAACTCACAAACCCATCGCTTTTCGTCTCATGGGAACTTACACATCTCACTTTTATATTTTCACTACTAATTTATTTATTTGATTTATCTGAATTTAAAAATATAATAAATTTAAATATCAATATTTTGAAAATTCGATGAAATTAATTAGATTTTTAACATTCCTCAAAACATTTATAAATTATATAATAAAATATTACAAATGATTTACAAATTCTACATTGCATTAGATCATTATCAAAAACTTTTTTTAGGTATTTATTTTTTCTGTAGATGGAAAAATAAAACTCTACCTACATAAATTATTTAAAAATGACCAAAAAAAAGTTGTATAAATTAGAATTAAAAAATGAAAAGTATACTTGGGGTTGACACATAATTTATATATACATATAATATATAGGAAATAGGTTGACGTATATCATAACTAGGTATTATATATTTATTATCGAATTTATGTAATATTACATTTAGGTATGCAATATAATTAATATTAGAACACTGTTAATACCTGATCTCTGTAAGCAATGCTTGTGGAGGGATTAGGGAGTCTTATAAATTGTAACTAATTAACATGATACAAACATTCTTTATAAAAAAAGAATAACATTACACTAATGGAACAATACAATTTAAATTAGAAAATGTATATTATAGTGAGAGTAAAAAATATACTTAAAAAAAACATACAAAAAGAAATGAAGGACTACTAATGAAATAATTGTGAATACCATTTTTTAAATATCTATCTTAAATTTTCGGTTATTATTTATTATTTTGATATTATTTGGAAGTTCATAAAATAGTTTTATTCCCCTATTCACCAACATAAAACATTTTAATCATAATTGTGTTGGGCTTAAATAATATTAGATTGCCGTTAATCATATTTCGAGTGATAATAAACCTATTTTTACGATGTAATATAATTTGAATTTTCAACATGTATATTTTAGTTGTTGATACTTTATTATGTAATTGTTGTATGTTTAATATCCTAAGTTTCTTATACAGATCATTGGTACAATTACCCTCAATATAATCTTGCCTTAATAGTGTTCTATGCACTACATTTAATGGCTCGAGAACATTGCTGTACGCAGATCCCCATATTATAATTCCATATGTCAATATTGATTGTACTCTAGCAAAACAAATAATTATAATTTTAATATTATTGATATCCTGTATAATATTACTTAATTCTTTAAAAATATAAAAGCATTTTCTAATGCTTGTTATTACTGATTCGATGTAAATTTTCTATTTTAATTAGTCATCGAATATAACTCTCAAATATTTTGTTGATTTTACTATATTTAATTCTTCTTCTTCTTCTTTATTTCTATATATTTGATTGTTTTAAGTAATGATGAAATATTTACTTACGTTATTATAATTTAAATTGTCTATAAACACTATCCAGATAACACCACTAATACAGTGTTTGACATTATAAATGTATAATATATCAACTACACTGTAATAGCAGTGTAGTCTGCACTATAGTTTGAATTTTCGGAATTGTTTCTCGGATATTATTATTTTGGGTACATTAACAAAATATTTTTACAGAAGTGCTTATGTACAATGTAATATGTATATCTACACAATATATAGGTTTGGTAAAATGAGGTGGATTATAATGAATAATATATAATATTCAACATAGTATAATATATTAAGTACAGGATGCATGTTTATATTTATATAGGTAGTTATCAAGTAAAATTTTTAAAACTTTTGGAATTTAAAAACTAAAATATTTTACAATAGGTATTCAATATTCATACATACATTTTAATTTAAAATGGTTTCATAATATTTTATATTAAAAAAATTATTAAATTATTACTTATACGTAGGTAGCTATATATAGTATAAAAACAATTTTATTTGAAATATAAAATTAAAATATTAAGTGTTCATATTGTGTAAATGTGTAACTGTTGGCACTCCTAAAAAATAATAAATTGTAACGATTATAGTTAGTGTATTAAAATGTGGGTTTTCATTATACAAAAATTATTACATTATGTATTTATGTAAGATACTATATATAATTTATACATACCAGGTACATATATGCAACAACTATTATAACTATACCAACATATTATAAAATATATTTTATTGTTTAATACACTTTTTAGCAGCAAGTTAAATTAAAAATATTTAGAGGTCATAAAGAGTTGACCCTACGGCAAAGATAGAAAACAATATTTGTATGTGATTTCAGGATTGTTTATTTGTTAATACCTAGTATAATTTGATCATAACGAATTATCTTATTAATATTATTATAATTAATGTTATAGTTACAAGTATATGGTACATATATGCATGAAATATTATTGATTGATAATTACATTATATTATTAATTAAATATTATGGATGAAAATAAGAACTTGAAATTTAAATGCTACAAATATTTCCAAAGGATTTTCTCCCGAAGTGAATAAACTGATCCAGCTTTTAGACTGACATATAATATAGTTTACCTAACACAAGTACCTATACAGGAAGTTAAGAAGCTGTTATAAATAACCAATAATGGTTCTTTGCGATTAAACATTTTCGAACCACTAAACCACGAGATACGTGTTACCTATATATGTACCCCTAGGACTTATAATCTGAGTCTCGATTGGTAACCCGCGATTTCGTGAGTGAAATAATTTTGAAGAAAGCGCAGGCGGTAATCATTGAATTATGTAGTAGTTATAACAACACAGACTCGTTAGAAATGGATTATACCTATGTGTACATGGTTGTAGTACTGTAGTTATTTGTAATTTTTTCCATATTTTATATAATTGCAGATATATATATGTTTATCCGGCAAGTATTTATTAATTTTAAGTGGTTTGGTATAATGTAGTTTTTGTTACACTCTCCAGTTTCCTAATAGTAAATGTTCATTTGACATTCTATACATATATACAAGGCTTGTTGAAATTAATTTGTAATGTTTGAATTTTTGAAACTTTGATAGGAATAGGTACTTATTTTATATTAAATACTACTTTTTGGACCTCTCAAAAACATTTAGTACAGGGGCCAAAAATGTTATAAGGGATATACATATACTATATATATATTATATAGTACAGTTTGACCTTGTATGATGCAAAGTTATATTAATAAAATAAGTTGTGGAGTTCTTGGACAGTTCTTTTCCAGAATAATAGGTATTAGGTAGGTATTTAGGTATATACCTATAGGTATAATATACGAAACAGCAGCTCTTTACCTACTGACTGAATAACAAAGTATATTTTTGAAAATTACGTTTCCAATATATATATAATTATTATACTGTGATATAGACACGATGACCATAATATATATATATGCATATTTTCATTCAGCAAGGTTTATTGCATAATATTTTCGTCCTATTTTATTGGTAAAAGTATATTTTAATTGAATAGTGAATTTATTGGTAACCTGAAAGAATTACAAATAGGAAACTGCAGTTGTCCCTGGCTACCAATGGAAGAGTGATAACTTTAGGTCAATCGATCACTGTTGGGAAATAATATTATTAAAGCCTATGACACTCCACGAGAAAACTAAATAATGAATAATAATCGTTACAACGGCAACCAGAAAAAAAATTTAATCTACGAATCTTAAGGACACAATGTATGTGTGCTCCACCCTTTTAAGAAAAAAAAAAGTAGCTTAGGACGATATTCCTGAGTTTCAACGTATCTACTGCAGTCGTTTTCAAGCCTAAAAAAGAAAAAAATGTACATAGTATGGTTCATTGAATCACATTATAAAATTATATAGGTAGATTGCAAACACATTTTGGAAAATCACTGGTGTTTTCCAAGGTCAACTTCAATATACGATTATACCTATAGAACACTTCAATGCGTATTTTGGAGCAAAATATTCCTTAAGATACGATAGTAGTCCATATAGTAGTCTAACGTACCAACTGTCTTGAGTCTTACTTAAATAAAAATGTTGAAAACAAAATTAAATTTAATATGAATTCTATTTTAAATAATTTAATTGAGAAATACAAAAAAAAAAAAAACATTTTAAACTTGTATCTTTTCCAATTGGAATTTATAAAAATACGAGATTTTTTCTTGATTTCAAACGATAATTTTGAGAATAATAAATTAAACATGTGATTCAAAGATCCCACTTAACAATAAAATAAAATCTGTTTTCATAATTGTTATCGGTGTACAACTCATGTCGGTAAATGTTGAAACTTGTTTAGATCTACGATTTACAATATATTTTCGTCACGAAATAATTTCGATTTTAGGCGTATTGTGACACACGTATGCGAGAGCTTAATCCTTCCGCGCGCTGGATTTAAAATAGACTTCATAATTAATTCAAATATGTTTTCAAAATTCTTGTCAGAGTGAAACCTAAGTCAGTAAGTTGGAACGCGTCTATTTTGTTCCAAAAAAACGGTATATTATAGTGATTTTAGGCAGCGAATTGTATAACTTATAGTTGCTACCGAGAGGATTCGTACGCGAATGCTTCAGACTAGTCGTCCGGGTTCGTTCTCACCGTTCACTAGCCTTCGTTCTGGTCGCAATCTGAAGCAATTCGATATGACGGGCTGAATGTCATTCACACCGAATTGCGTTTTATTTGATCTTGCCTGCACATTTACCGCCACTGGTCGCGAGCGAATTCGCGTTCGCAGCCTAATGTAAACGCATCTTATATTTATAGGAGGTCTCCATTAAATCTTTCCGATAAAGGAAGTACCTAAATATTTATTTCGATCACTGATAGTGCAATAAATTTATAAAGCATATTATTATGTAAAGGTGTAAGTCGAAATACTTAAGCCATATATACCCTCCATCGTAACTGTATATATACAAGCTCCTCTGACCTCTGCTATATACACTATACAGTATTGCGGTGTCTAAACTACAACCACCCCAGCCTACTGTGCGCGGGCCCTTCCCCCTCAGTAAAAAAAAATGTAATAAATGTTTACACAGGACAAAAGGCCGAACGCAATTCTTTTCTTTTTCAGACAATTCCTACACAAAACACGACCCTCGGCCGCCAAGATGACTGCCACATGGCACTGCATTATGTATAGTACTATGTTTATAATATACAAGCGCGTTTATATATAGGAGGCGTCCGGCGTTAAGTCCCGCCACGAGGAGAATTATTATTATTTATGAGTTGTCCACGCGGAAAGAGTGTATAGTATAAACGGATTTTTCAATACATTTGCAAACAAAAAAAAGTAATAATAATAATAATAATAATAATAATAATAATGATATTTTGTGCGGCGGTGGCGACAGACGACTGTGGCAGCCTATAGGCGACGAAGCGCGTCACGGGCACCTATATGATTAGGTTATGGTATGGAACCTATTTATAAATATTTTCGGGAGGTTGAAGAAAAATATTTTTTATTTTTGCTAACGCGTCAGTTTTTTAATGTGAATTTCGTTTGCTTATTGCTGTCGTTAAGGTGATTATATTATATACATTACATGTTGTAAATTACTATAAACTGTACACCGTGAACATAGGTGTAATAATATATATTATTTTAACCCAAACCTTACCTGCAGCAGTTGCAAGCGAGCTGACAAATGGCAAAAAAAGTTTCGGTAATCGTTAGGTTATCACATTGAGGTTTCAAGTTTTAAACAAGTCTTTTCTACCTTATGTCTTTATATTATATTTAATAAGTCTAGAAGTAACAATTAGTGTTGTATAGGTATAATGTATATGTTACCGTAAAGGCCCGATCACTAGGTAAACCTAGGTTTTACTGTTTGTACTCAGTAAATGCTGAAATTCTAAATTTTATTCGGGCTTTTACTAAACACGTTGTGTACATCCTAGGATATACAAATTGACTTAGTAAAAGCTGATCAATACACGACACGCATAACATTTAAGCTGCTTAAAAATTATAATTATATATTATTAAAACAAACTACTGACAGTTATTTAAATTCTTAATACAAAATAAATATCATTTCAAAACAGAATCATTAAAAATTAATAAAAAAATTTTTTTTTCTTCATAGAAATTATAATTGTTATTAATCGTTGCAAGCAAAAATGTTTGAGGTGTGATTACAACTTAAGATGCATTTTTATTTTGTATAAAGAATTGTCAGTAGTTTGTTTTAATAATATATAATTATAATTTTTACGCAGCTTAAATGTTATGTGTCGTGTATTGATCAGCTTTTATTAATTCAATTTGTATATCCTAGGATGTACACAACGTGTTTAGTAAAAGCCCGAATAAAATTTAGAATTTCAGCATTTACAGAGTACAAACAGTAAAAACCTAGCATTAACTAGTAAATCCTAGGTTTACCTAGTGATCGGGCATTTACGGTAACATATATACAGATGATCCAACAAGTATGCTCACAAGATTTTTGTACCACTTAAAGAGTGTCCTGTGGCGATAAAAACTTTTGTTTTTTAAATGGGAACTCCACTTTTTACTGTAAATTATTTAGCGGATAATTTTTTTGAGAATTTTGATGTATTGAAATAAAAATTCGAACGTGTAGTTTTCTAGTGATTATACACAATTTTTGCTAAAGATAATATAGTTTAAAATAGGGAAGAAGGATATGCTTATACAGTATACGTTGTTATCTATAGTCTAAACACTCTAAACACATAATATAAAATAATACGTCATTTTATATTTATTTAGTCAAACACTTAGGTAAATAGCAAGTAAAATCCTTCTTGATTTATTTAGTTATTTTTCTTATTCCATCATGCGTAGAACTGTTAAAGCATATCCCTATTATGGACTATTCACTATTATCCTTAGTACAACTTGTCCAATAACTAGGAAACCACTAGTTTGAATTTTGATTTCGATACATCAAAATTCTCGAAAAAATTATCCGCTAAATAATTGAAAGAAAAAAAGTTAGGTTCTCATTTGAAAAACAAAGGTTCGTATCGCCACAGGACACTCCTTAAGTGGCATAAAAAATCTCAAGAATATGAAAATATGGTCTTTGAGTATATTTAAAGATTCCAAAAATCAGATTTTGAAAAACTTCATTATTAAAGAAAAAGGGGGATGAGCATACTTGTTGGATCACTCTGTATGTAACTACTAAACTACATAAATATCTATTTTTTTTAAATATACGTTCTATGTGTGCCTAGATCGAAACATGCTAGCTCTTCTCGTATATCGCATGGTTTATTGGATCTTAAAAAACAATTGTATATATTTAGGTATAATAATATAGTCGCCATAAACTAATTAACATTAAAGTCTCATATCATTTTTCTACAGAATTTAATAATTAATCGAAAATGTTTTGAAACAACTAAAGAAATATAATAATAAATACGTAATGATGTATACGTGACGTGTAACCGTGAGTACCTACTATGTATATCTTGATTATCATATAACTAGAACACGGATGTTGTAGTAATAAAAAACTATACAGATAGGTAGTAAAATTGATTGTAGTATTGAATTAAAAAATAACAAAAATGTTACAAAAAATAACAAGTTCGTATTATTAATTTATTAATTTTTACTTTACAGTTAACAAATACCTACGAGTTTATCTTGAATAAATATTTCATTGCTATTTGACATTTATTATTTTTTCGTTTTAAACTAATGTTTAAATTCTACAAAAACATATTTTAATTTAATTAAAATCATTACACTGAACAATAGTACATAAATCATGTGAGTATTTCATACTTATTCACAATTTAATAATTTTATTTCACTGCATTTTTATAAAACTGATCAAAAATAATTAGAAAGGTACAATTAATGTGTTAAACTCGTTAAAGAAATTAAAAAGTAGTTGAAATTGTTTCATAAATGAGAAAAACCAACAACAATTCAATTAAATTGTAAAAACTGCGATATGTTGCACAAAACAATAATTGTAGATTTTAATTTGTAAGTACTTGCATAAATTAAATTAATAACTTAATCAGCAACAATACCGAACAAAGGTAAAAGTGGCAAATGCAACGCAACATCCATGATGGCCTTAGTCGTAATATAATGTAGGTACGTACACGTAAAATGTAAATAAGGATGCGGAACGGTTTATATGAAGGATTAACCCACCCTGAGCCTTATAATTCCTTAAATAAGATGTTTTATTCAATTAAGCCTATAATAAATTTAGGTTATAATTATTTCATGAATTTATTATTATGCGAATACATAATAATATAATATGTTCTGTATATTCAATATGATACATATAGCTTTACATTACAGTGACATTAATAGCATTGTGTATATACTGTTGTAGTGAGGTGGCTTTGTACTTTTGTGGGATTGAAAAATTTTCCTTTATATCTAAAAGCCATCGGTCCCAGTATTATAGGCCTACATATTTTTAAGTATTGTTATTCGAGGATAATGTATGTATTATTTGTTGAATAGGATTAAATTCGGATAAACCTTAGTATAATATATTGTATTAGTAATCAGATATGATATTGATACTGACACGTTCCATCGAGCTTGACCAGTTTCACACGTTCATTTTCAACGCAATTCTTTTGATAAAAAAAGTCAAATTTTTTTTTTTAAAACACTAAAAAACTACGCAATCATTGGCGCGCATTATGACAGCTTTGCCCGCTGTAACTCAATCATTATAATAATATTATAGGTGGCAGACACGATGTGAGGCAGGTACCTCTCGTACACATTCGTTTCGAACGGGCTCGCATACCTCTGCGGCCGAAAACATATCATTATTGTATTCGTCCATTCATAGCGACCAACAAGGTCACGGAGATGCACTGACGAGTAACGACGTCGAGTCTCGAAGTCTGGACAATGTCGCGGACAATCTCCACTAACGTCATCAAAAGTACCGCGGCAGGCTGCATCAGTGCAGCTGCGACTGGTCGGGAGGAACATACCGGGTTCCCCCGGAATGTGTTCTTCGGCGCGCAGGCCTGCAGTGAAGCCAACAAACTAGCGTAAGGGATGAAACGAGTCTTTTCGTTCCGTCGCGTTGGCAACCGTATGTGCGCGCGCTCACTAGACCGTCCACGGCGGAGACTCGGAGATCGCGCGCGTACCGGTTCGTTCGGTTGGCAGCAAGTGGTGGGCACCCAGACCGACGAAGACGACGACGACCGGCTCGGCGCGCACGGCTGGGATGACGAACAGCGGCGCAGCGGCGGCTGAGAAACCGATTCGTTTGTGGTCGTTGCCCGTCGGGACGTCAGTATACGTGCGGGACCGGTTGCCGAGCGGGTCGTTAGTGTGCTCGCGAGTTTTGTGTATATTGCGTGTGCATTTTTACGAACATTTTTCGTTTTTTTTTTTCAAGAATTCATTTCGAGGTGTAGTGTTTTTTTTTTACGTTAGTTATTATATCATCACCCATTCGTCGGAATACCACTGCAGGTAAGTGTTGCAGTTTCTGCCTTTTGATAATAGTATACAATAGTTATAACATGAACCGGGGGCCGAGCTGACATTTGAGTATGTTATAATATAAATAAAAAGCGCGTCCCCCTGTGTTTAACGACCCGAGCAATAAAGGTACACCCGATCGTTATATTTAAGTGTGTTTGTGTCGGCGAATATTATTCCAAACGAAATTCGATAATAGCACAGTATATTATAATATGTATAGGGATCTGTGTGAGATGTTATCAGCTGTGCAATATGTGTATTATAGGTACAAACATTGTTTCCGATAATTTCAATAACAAAAATTCATTTTTTAAAATTTTTTTTCAAAATTACAAGCAGATTAATAATGATAAATGATAATGGATTACTTATAGTGTTTGAGCATATTTCTACTCAATTATATTATATGTTTATTTCCTAATATTCTATAGAGTATATACACCATTATCATCGACATCAATTGTTTATTTATTTTTGATATTGCGTATGGAAAAAAACCTTATTTTATAATATTGTCAAGTTTTTTTATGAAAATCCACCCATGTATACGTAGACTTATATACTATAGGGCTACCAGATGGTAGTTATTCGAAAAGATGATTTTTTTCTAAGTACATAAATATATAATTATTGTAATTAGTATTAGTACAGTTTTGTCTAAGTAACGATTAATATTTTTTACACCGATTTTGGGACTTGTAATTCATTGCTGTAAAATGTGACTTATAATTCCACTATAGGTACATATTAGAAATTGGAATCAAATATTCAAATTTAAAAGTTTGAACAAGAGTACATTATGTCCTGACGATGGTAATCTTACCTATATATATAATATTAAATACCTACCTAACTATGTATATACAAGTACCTACATCATGATGTTATTGAATGTAAACTAGCTTTTATTTCATTTAATAATGGGTTTAATCGTTCACTATAGTTTTTATTCATTCAATTTTGTATGAATGATCCTGTGTGTTTATATAGGTATCTATTCGGAATTTTTATATCAATGTCCTCAATTTACCCTATAGACAAGTAACACTATTATCTATAGATTTGAATAGTACCAACTTTTGTTTGTTGAAAATGTTGATGTTGATGGATCGACTAACAGATGCATGGCAAATAAATAAATTAAAACTATTTAAAGTTAAGATAAAGCAGAGGATAAATCTGAATATATGAATAATAAATAGAAAACATATTTTAACCATACCTTATCTTCTATCATTTTACGTGTCGAACCTTTTACTGATTAAAATTAAAAATTGTTTTCTTGTTTTAGGCATATTTTGATTTTGTTTTTTTATACTTAGGTGATTTCGCAATTTTTTTATTTAATTAATAACAGAACAATTTTTAATATTATTATATAAGACTTTAATTTATAGGTAAAGGTTAATTAATTACATTTACCTAAATTATATAATATAGCCAATATATAGGTATATGCGTGTAATATGTATAGGTACCTAGTGTATAGTTATAAGTAACAAATATAGAATATTTTACATTATTTTTACAAATTTCAATAATTATTTTGTGGTACCTACGTTCAATTTTAGAATTACTGTAGGGAGATAGCCTTAATTGTTTATGTGGAACATATTTTTTTCTTCAAAATATATGACGTAACTCAACTGATTGTTTTCATAGAAATCGAATATTATTTTTTAAACCGTCATTATTTTTTATTTTTTGTAGGAAAAAGAATAGCACGAACATATTTTTGTTAATCATTATCATTTGTTTTAATTTTTACACGATACCAGAATATATGTTTAGATAGGTACTGATTTATTGTTTTTTGTTAATGTAGTACTCGAGTACTAATTGTATTTATGATCTTGATACTGCAGTTATAATTTATAAAAATATCTGACCGATTGGCTTAGGTAAGCATATTTTGTATTGGTTTTAAACGATATGGTTTATGTATAGTGTACCTATATACATAATACATATATTACATAATTAGTAAGCTACAAGTATCATATACATAAAATATAATAATTTATAATATACCTATAACTCAACTGCATAAGTATATTTTACTGTATAGTGTAAACGTGATAGGTGTCTTTAACGTATCAATGCCTACTTAAATTTATATTGATTCAAATTAATTTTTTATTTAAGTTTATACTTTTTTAGTACATACATATTGGGAGAAACTTTTAACGCTAAATAATATAATAAGCATAAAAAGTTTATATTGTTTTATGCAGTAGTTAGATGAGTTTTTATTATCTCATGTATAACACAACACTATTTTAATAATATTTTTGTTTAGACGTATTAAGTTAAAACGTTGGCATAGGTAATACTGTAATTGTTAAAAAAAGCAAAGATTTTCCTCTAAAATGATTTTAGTTATTTCGGTCCTATTATAGTGACTTCACACAGTTAATGTACATTGTACAACTGAAATTTGGTATGAAATAATTCCGTCTTCCCTTAATTTTTTCATCGCATTTACAAACTGGATAATTTAGTTAGGTATTCAAAGTTTTTTTGCATGATTTCAAAGGTATTTAATCACGAAATATTGAAATAATAAACGTTTGTGATTTGTCAGTTATAAATAAGACACATATACTATGAGTAAATGAGACTACTAGGTACTTATGTACCTTATTCTTAAACATCAATCATAATAATATTAATCTAGGCATTCAATTTATATAAAATTTAATCTCATTATGTTTAGTTATAATATTATACGTCTTATAATTCTAGTAGACAATGTATAGGAAATCAATTTTATTATTCGAAATAATTGTTTGGTTGTTATCATACCATAATAGATATTAATTATGCTATTAACTGCATAGTATATAGCGTATATTTAGTATATAGCTGCGTATGATGTAATAGTGAAGTAGGTATTAGTGGTTGGATCACTTCAAAAAAGTGCACGTGACACTATAATAGGTACTGTGGTGGGGATGGTTGTTCAAGTATACTATACGCTATTATATATAAGTTTTTACTCACATAGTCGGATGAATGTAAATTTGTTGTATGTCTACAATAATGAAAAAATGTATTCTTGTGTTTGTAATCGTGATACTAGACGTTTCATAACTTTTTCACTTATTGTAAAATATGTTTCTCCATTCATAGAAGGATCAACGGAAAATCACGGTTTCAAGTACAAATGCCATTGCTCGTTTATAACGATGTCATAGCCAATCGACTCAATTTTCCCTTTAGAATTTTTTGAATAACCTGTTTTTTATAGGTTTACTTATTTTATTCAATATTTCATTGATATAACTTAATAAATCAAACTCAAACCATATACATATACTGCGTATGTATGTTATGGTTTTGTCATACAAACATTCGTCAAATATTAATACATCGTATTTATATTAGTTTATACTGAGTAGCATATTATTTAAATATTATCTATAATACTATCTTTGGTATATTTGATCATATTGACTTTTATTTATTGAAGAAAAAAGATATAATCATAGTTTATATTTCTAAACACTGTTTATCTTAGATCAAATATTCAAATTGAACGATTAATATGTATTTACTGAAAATGTCCGTTAAATAATAGAAATTTTAAATTTTAAAATTTTTCTCATTAATGGCTTTTATGACGATCTATATTGAAAAACTATAATTTTAGATTTTTAAACTTTTTGCCATTACGTACTTATATTACTAGTTGTTGTACGCACAATAACATTTTCGAAATATTTAGACTAATTTTAAGTCAAATTGTTTTTTTTTATTTATACCACAATATTATTCACACCGCTATAAGGTCCACCGGCATTAACTTATAGGTAAATAATATTAGTATACTATAATATTATAACTAGAACTACCAACTACCTATATTACACTCGAAAATTAGTTCAACTTATTATACCGTATTACTAATTACTATATAAGTATATTATAGTAATATTATAGTAGTAGTAGACTGTCTACGTGTATCATGTAATAGAAAAATAAATTAATCACTAGTTAGGTACTACCTATATTAATATAAATAAGTTGAAAAATATTTTTAGGAATAGAAAATCAGTCTTTCACACTACAATTTCCACTTAAAATCGTTTTTCATATGCAATGATTTATTTTCGATTTCAAATTTTACACGTCCGTTACAGTGATGAGGTATACTCAAAACGTACGATATATCAGAGCGACTTTGTCTGTATATTTTTATTAACATAGTGGCCACTTATGTTGTTCGAATAGTTTAGGATTTAAGTTTTTTTTAAGAGTAGGTATTATTTCTAATATTAGTAATTTCATGACACTGCAGTTGCCACACGAAAACTGAATGTATATTGACCGCAATGATGGCGAATCGATTATAATTATGATATTGAAGTATATAGTTTCGTTTCCAGTTGAAAAGAGTTCACAATTAACACGTATTCTAAATATAGCCGTAGGGATGCAATTGAGGAATCCAACAGTATATATTGAGTATTTGGTTCTTGTATAGGAAGTTTGTAATAATATCCGAGCGTACCACACGTCATAAAATGTGCATGTCTATTTCTTACGCCTTCTTAAAAATAACTATTTAAAAAGATAATTTTATGACTTTTCGCTCTAAACTTAAAATATTTTTGTGAAGAAAATTAACCCATTCAAATTGCGTTGGTCAGTATAAGTATTTTTGGTACATAAAATAATTTAATTGTACTTTTTTCTATATCATGACATAAGTAGTATGTGTAAATATACACAAACTATACTTTTTAGTTCTCGTATCACATTTCATAATCAATATCATTTACTATTTTCATATTAATTCGAAACTAGTTTATTCCTAAAAAACACGATGCATTTTAGACTAGTAGTTATTTACGAATACAGACTTTGGTATTGAACTATCGTAAATATTTAAAAAAAAAACACATAAAATTACATTATTTCATGTTTTAAAATATGTTTAACATATTTATGATTGAAAGATAATTATTTTTTTTTAAACAAGGACTTTTAAATATTAAATTATAACAGTTTTTGTAATGGCTGAACTAATCAGACTTAACTCGATTTAAATTTTAAACATTCAAAAAGAATGTTTACAATTCCAAAAATAGCGTATTATAATTATGTTCTTTCAAAACATTGTATAAATTGTAAATTATAAATTACGAAATTACTAAACTATTAGTATCTATATGTATAGGTAATATATATAAATCTATAGGTATACACATTCATACTATAATAGGTATATATTCAACGAAAATGTCCTGTTAAATGTAGTATTTTAATCGGATTACTAGTACCAACTAATAATTTTCTTACGAAGGTATTATATTAATATGTATAATTATATCAGAGCCTACCACAATATTTCGTCCAAGTTATCTGAATCAATTTATTTTATAATAATATTTACATTAGTTATGCAGTAAGTTATTTTATAAATTAATTTCATTTAACTAAAACTGAATTGTATACTGTACAGTCTTGTTCTTTATTCGAAAGTGATAGCCTTACTATAGTGTACTGATGCATAAAAGTCATACTTAAGTAAATATTTCAGCCTCCACGTCAATTAGTTGCACATATTTAATGGGCTTGTCGAAAGATTTTTTTTTGCAAATGGCTATTATCCATTGGGAGAGTAGTAAATTATTAAATGTATATTATAATGCGTGAATACTTAATTCTGTGTTAGTGCTTATATGGATACAGACTAATAGTAATAGAGGTGTATAATCAGTTGTTAAAATGTTTATGCTAAAGATAACAGTCCTTGAAAATGGTTTTACAAAAATATAAAATAAATGTGATATTGGATAGTGTTAATTTGCTTGTACCAGTCTTACAAATTATAAATGTTTTTTAGATAAATATTAATTAGTATAATTATTAATATTTTTCATATCCAATTGCTACACTTATATTTTTTAAACCTATTATTGTCGACATGTATCTGAGTACACAAAGTTAAATAACTAAAAAACTACTCGGTCATATTTTTATTTTGATACGCCGTAATATTCAAAAAAATTATTCACTGAATAATTTTCAGTAGAAAACCCCCTTTTCTTGGGGGGCTTCTTATTTTAAAAATCAGAAATTTGTATCTATGCAGAGCACTCTTTAAGTAGTACAACAAATATCAAGAATTTTAAAATATGATCATTAAGTATGTTTAAAAATTCGAAAAATCAGATTTATAATAACCGAATTATTGAGGAAAAAGGGGAATGAGCATGCTTGGCGAATCACCTTGTAAAGGAATCTGAAATATATATCTAATTATATAATAAAAATACTTTCTTTTTTTTCTGTTGAGTTGTTCATAAATATTTTTATTTTTAGTATTTGGTAAACGATATATGATGTTATATTATGTAGGTACTTAAAGTAATTGAATTCATTCATAAATATGTCGGATGGGAATTATTAAAAAATACGTGTCTCAGTAATGCTGCTATATTGCTTATGAATATTGTATAATAATTATGTCTTTTGTCGAGTAAGCCTCCATAATAATTTAAGATTGAATGGGGTCAATGTCGGATGTCGTATAACTCGTGTTAACTGAATGTAAACAACCGTGCTTAATAAAAGAAAATTAAGACGGAGGAAATGGGTAATACTCACGTACGATGAATTACTATTACTGTTATTATTCAACAATATGGCTTGGAATGTATTATCATGTATTAGATTCCTATACATTATTTTAATAATATTAGATACGGTTTATTTTCAAGATAATAATAGGATAAAATATTTTTTTTTAAATAGAGGTATGAGTAAATATTTGAATTAAATAAATCGAAAGGACTATTCGTTAGAATATTTTAGGATATGTTCTTTTGAATGAACCGTCATCTGCTTAGTTATTAATTTTGTAAAAATATGATTTATAAGGCTATATTTTTACAGAAAATCATGCTTCTTATTATTGTTGCCAAAACGTGTACAACTATATTCGATGTCAATGACAGCAGCCAACAGCTATATGTTAAAAAGCAAACTTGCCCAATTATACGGTATTGTTTGGATATATAACAATGGTCCAATAATATAAGGTCATTTTGATTTTTTTATGCGATTTCCTTAGATACGTTTTCTGAATACACGTAAACTACTAACCTTGTTTAGGATGTTTTAATAAAGTTGATGGAAGTCTAGTCACATTGTCACAGATATCTCAGATATCTGTACTCATCATTTTTTTTTAAAACAGCGTGATTCATTTAGAAAACTCGCAATTCATGGTTTTGTATACCACTGTACATTTGTTCAAGTTTTGGATATAATATAGATATCCCGTAATCCTCCTGCATTATTCGAAATTCAGTATTGGATTAGTATCTGACCCGGGGTTTAGAGATTTACCAAATAAATTAACATATGAAACGTATTTGATAAAACAATTTATTCGCCGAATGGACCCAATATCTAATGCAAATCATGAAGGAAATATTTTTTTAATATTGAAGTTTTTTGATATTCTCAAGTTCAAAAGGTCATTATTTATAAATAAATGTATATGTATTTTGTCATAGGTATCATAATCAATACTGTAACGTGACAAACTTAAAAAAACTTGTTACATGCGTGTTTAAATATTTTTTTTATAACTATTAAAATCGTCAATCGAAGTTTGTTTATTGTTAAAATATGTTTATATTTATTTTAGTTAATTTTTATCGGTATTACACTCAACAAATTCTTTTAATTAAATATAAAACTGTATAATAAACTCTTAAAATAAAAATAATTCATAAAGTATAGCCTATGCTCATAATTTAATATTATTACACATTTTGTATTCAAATTTCATTTCTTACTAATAATTACCAATAACTAAATACTACATTTTACTTTAAGGCTGTTGAAAGCGAACCATTTTTAAGGGGTCGGATTTAGGGAATATTCTATACACATCGTGAGTGATGTGTGACTGATCATTAGGCGTGAGTTCCCCGAACGCTTTATGTAATTAAAGATAAGCTATGAATAAGATTCTTGGAAATCTTTAACGTACATATGCTCAGTCAAACGTTACCATATTTCTGATCACGAAAGTTCAACACGAAAGTCCCAAAAAGCAGATGAAAAATACATCCAGTACCAAAAACCCAATTATTTTAATTTTGTAAACATATTTGAATCGCTTGTTCCTTTTTCTAGATAATGTAGGAAATGAATTTTCGATTCTTTGTGCTGTTTAGTAAGTATAGTATTAAATTAATTTTCTTTTTCTTTTAAAATTCACTTTTATTTTGGTGACTAAAACAAAATTCATTTTTTATAAAACATTGACAATAAGCGAGCAAATTCAAATATTTTTTCAAAATTAAAATTCGACTTTTGGAAGTATATATTTTTTTCTTCCACTTATTGGTCTAAATACACGAAAACAACCAACTTTAAACAGCTCTAAATATCCAAATTTTGTAATTTTATTATTAGATGTTTAATATTATTTAAAAAAAAAATTAAAATTTTTATGTTCTGAATGAACTATATTTTTTTTAATACAGCATTGAAAATTGAAAATTTTATTTTATGAACAAAATTTTCTAAGTCTTGTCCTGATGTTTGGATCCTTTGTGGTAGTCATGAAATAATGATAAATATTATGTATATAACGAAACTATGAGCAAAAATAATACTTGGCTTTTATACAATATTTGAAATTTTCATCCTGTAAAATAGATCAATTATAATTCTTAACATTCTGCTTATGGCTTTGTAAGTTTATATACGTTTGTGGTACTTACATTAAAAAAATTATGCTTAAATCTTTAGTTGGCTTATAATTTTAATACTTTGTTTTTATCGAGTTTTTCTTTGGGTAGGTATATGATTTTATCTAATGTGAAGACTTTATTTTATTTATTATAAATGTACCTAAGTACTAAAGTTTTTATAAAAACTGCTGGGGTTGTATGTGCATCATTACTTTTCTTAAAAATATTCTCAAAAATATTTTAACTTTTTGGTTTTTAGAAGACAATTTTACAATATTAACGTTTGTTCATGTCTTCATCATGTTGTGTTAAAGCACTTAATATTGTGTATCAGGATTAATACATTTTTATAGAAAACTCATAACTACTTAATACCTGTAGCTTATAGTATAAAGTAAAGAATGAATAATGAATACTTATACATGAATATTTGTTTGAGACAAATATTGGATTAAGATGGATGGATCAATTATTATTTTAAGACAATTTATACATTTTTATTCCTTTTTATTTTCACATTCTTCATTGAGCAAATAATAAATGAGTATATTTGGGCTTAGTTGACAAATATTGAGTTTAGTATAGTAGCTAAGTCCACCAATTTTGTTATATACGTTGGTTAAATGTAGTAAGTAATAACCAATAATTAAATTTAGATAATTTATAATTACTATCTAAATATATTGTTTGTTATAGATGACGTTAGAAAACATATTATTATATTGAAACAATGGATAGGTAATTTTCATAAATATTATTATTTTAATTTAGTTAAAAGTGTTTTTAATAATTAACTAAAATTATATTATAAAATTCGATTGTTGAGTTGAAATTTTCCTTTTTTGAATTGGTGTAATATTGTACATTATAGTATATTATATAGTATTATAAATTATACATATTAAATGTACTTCGTAATAACTAATAAGTAATAACTAATAAATCTCTGGGAAATGGCTCCACAAATATATGTCGACTATATATCATGATATTGTTATCACATATATTACCTATACGTATAAGTGTATAATAATATCGACTATAATGAATACAATATATTGTTGTATAACACTATTAAATTAAGTATCTATTGGTGTTGTATTAAAATTGCCATATCCATTTATTTTAATATCATTATATTGTAGAAATTTATTTTTTGACTAATTCATAATATTAAATCATGTGGATTTATTATAATCAACTTTATTTATTATAAAAATATTTTTGTGAACGCCCTGTTATTCGTTCTAGACATGGGATTGTTGAATATACAGCCTGATGTTCATATTAATTAGGTAATTAATTTTAAGTGCCATCATGAATGCCCATTAGTCTTGTTAAATGTTTTTTTAACTTGAACAATTAAAAATACTTAATGTAGAATATATTTTTAAGGTTTAAATAACAAAAATGCAATGTTCTAACTATAGAACAAATAAAAAAGGAAGGAATTTATAGCTTTTACTTGAATTGTAAGGTAGACCAATATTCTAGATTTTAGCTTATCAAACCTTTATATACTTATAGCGAGGAAGCTGGGGCGGATTAAGACCCATTTGACCCACTATTAATGAAAGAAAAAATCTACCCTATTGTATTAGAACTTAATTTTTGACTTTTGGTTACTTACCAATCACCATCATAAATAGACATTTGTTTATCATTTAAATTGTACTTTAAATCATAAATCATAGATAAAATCTAGAGTATAAATGTAACAGATAGATGGATCATTTTTCTTTAAGTAAATAATAATTTAAGGAATAATTAATTGCTTAAGGAGGTAACTCATAGTAGACTTACGAATTTACAGCTATTTATTTGGTTGTACTTCAAGTGACCGATCTTAATGATGATTGTATTTGAATATTGGGTATCATTGGTTACAATACTAACAGCCATATTTTTTTGACATATTTTCAAGTTATAACAAATTTGTTCACATCCTAAACCAGTACTCACATTTTTTTAACTACTTCGATACATTAAAATCAAATTTTAGATGTGTAGTTTAATGTTTATAGCTAATGAGTAAGGGCCGGATTTTACAATGCCTTAAAAACTACCGAAGAATCTTTTAAAAATAGCGATAATGCTCTAAAAAAATGCAATCTAACGGTAATATTATCCTTAAAAATAAGTCAAAAACTATTTAAATAATTCTTGAGCAAACAAAATTACGAACTTTTCAAAATAAATGCGATTACGATGTAATACTAACTGACCTATTAGTTGCTACTATTTTGAGTCCCGGGCGCATAGTAATAAAAAAAGCCGTTAAACTGTATATAGATAAAGAAGAGGATAAAGACGTTACCGACATATCGGAATCATAAATAGTACAATCAACAAATAATAAACAAAATTGTTTTAATTACCAATTAAGTTTAACCGAAAAATGTAAATCATTTATAATTTGTATTAAAAATTAACAAAATGATCTAAGTTATAATAATCTTATTGCTCAAAAACCCCAAAACTGATGAAAAATTAAAAATAAAAGATTAAGTTTCACTATTTGATGTACGAAACAGATATTATACTTGAAAAGCATTGCCGACGATAAAAAAAATAATGCATTTTGCATTTAATGTTTAGTTGAGCGGAGTGGATAATGTTGGTCCACTACCAAGGTATTCAAAATGGAAGGGGTCTTAAAAACATCGTCAACAATAATAATATTATACCAGGTAGATTATTTTGTACCATCCAAGGGGAATACATATTATGACTCCGGTCCACTGTGCCAATTGCACAGTAGCACAGTGGCCCAGTTCACCCCAACTTTTTGTGATTTTAAAATATAAAAGTGATATTTTAAATAAAAATAAATTTAATTGTATGCGTTTCTAAACATTATACAGATTTGATTAAAAAAGGCATAATTTAAGTATTCATATAATATAAATATATAGGTTATTTGTTTTCTGGATTATTTATTATTTTTCTATTTATTTTGTTGATCATCAAAATATATAATATTATGATCAATGTATATTTTAAATCTTCAATACATTTATATTTTATGCCTTTATGTGCTATAGATGATATCATCAAATGTTGTGATCGAAACGTTTGAACTCAAATTAGATTCATGACTGTATTTAAGTAGGTATAGAAATAAAATACATTTTTATTATTGTTGTATTGAATTTTAATCTTGAATATTTTGTGATACAGTATATTGTTCATTGTTCTAATGATAATAATATTCTTAACTATTTTTGTCTATGCAGTATATTATATCGCATACGAATTATATTATGTGATATACTGCATAATAAACAAAGATAGTTTATAATTATCTTTAATTAACATCAATAAACAGAATTATTAGAAATACCAAGATTAATTTTTACAAACAATTTTTACACTGTTCATACCCCTTAATTAATATAACTATGATTATTGAGGTGGGTTTCCAATACACACGCGTAAGACCTCTGCTGTGGTTGGTTGGCTAGGTTAGGTTACCACACCATTAATCATGTCACCGTGTTGTTGGGACAATATACAGCTGAACATTTTTCGAATACACGGCACAAGCGTATAGGGGAAACCCGTTTTTATGTTTTTTTTATGTCTTCTATCACATATGCTAATAAGATATACAATATCAGTTTTCAGGTGTGCGTAGTGTCCCGCGAAGTTATCATCCGCTACGGAGCCGGGAGCATCATAAAAATAAAGAATTTATTGTTGAAACTTCGCTCAGTCCCGGAAAGTGCGAACTGCTGAAACTATAAAATGGGTCCTACGATAGCGGCGACTACGACCGCGCTGGGGGAATCGTCAGACGGCGACCATAGTGCCAAAAAAAAGGGCATACGGCGGCTATTGACGCCCGCTATATTTGCGGGCGGCGATCACAAGAACAAGCAGGCGGCGGCGGCGGCGTCGTCGGCGGTGGCCGTGGACGTCGGTAACGCGGCCGCGGTTCACAACCACCAACAACACCGCCAGATCGGCAACAATAGACCACCCAGCACCAACAACCACAAGACTATTATCGAGACGGCATTCGTCAACAACAACGGCAACGGTAACTCTACCGGAAACGCGGCATATCGGTTGCAGCAACAGCAACAGCAACTGCAGCGGTTTCGATACGCGCAAGGAGTTGACCGCCACGCCGTCGACGTGACCGACTTCCGGTCCCGGAGCGTCAGTCCCGGATCGTTCGACCGGGATGTTAACGCCAATTACGGAAGCGTCGAACGTCGGACCGACAGCCCTTGTTCACTGTTGTCATCGTCGTCGACATCGTCGTTGCTACCCTCGCCTTCGGGCCGGCGGTCCGCTCCCATAATACCGTACTCGCAGTATTACAACAACAGGAACGGAGGCTGTGGCGGTGGCCAACAACAGCAAAGGATGTTGCTCATGCCTGTTGGTGCGCAGGTCAAGATCACCTCACCGCCGTCGTCGAACACCGCGGTGTACGCGGCCGCCGTTCGGCAACATCGAATGCAACAGCAACAACAGCAACAACAGCAGCAACCACAGCAAAGGCAGCAACAGCATCAACAACAGGCCATCTACGGCAACGTGGTGGCCGGCGTAGCGGGCCCTTTCGTCCGGGGGTCCCCGCACCGGGCCACCATCGGGTGCGTCCGGGAATCTCCGGGCCGGCAGTCCACCATTTATGAGACTGAAGAGGACGTCGTCGTGGCCGGTGAAAAGAAGTTTCAGCCAATTTTCAAAAGGGGCGCCCTGCAAGAGCCCGCCGCCGACCCGTCAGCTGCGGCCGTTGGACAAACGCCGCCACCGCCGTCGTCCGGCTGCAGCCCGAAAAGGGTGAGTTTCTCACCGGTTCCGTCCGAACCACCCGCGTACTGGCCCACCAAGAAGGGCCTGTCCCCACAACCACCTACCCGCCAACGGTCGACCGACTCGCCGGTGGCCGCGGAACGGCCACTACCGCTCGTGCCCAAACGGAGCCCGTCCACGTCTGCCATTTACGGTACGCTGCAGCAGCGTGGCGGCCAACAGCGACTAACCCAGCAGCAGCAGCATCAGCAGCCGCCGCCACCAAACCGATGGTGGCCACCGCCATCGCCGTCTCCTCTGCACCAGCACTACCAACAGTCTGGCAGCGAGTCCGGTAGCGAGGCTGGTGAGGTGCAACGAATACTCAATGCCAAGAACGGTCATCGGCTGGTCATCGGTAAGTGCTTTGGTATCCGATTACGATATAATGTTTCGAAATATATATTACTTATGCCGGCCACGAACGCGTTTCGACACGTTTTCGTAATAAACACGTGGTAATAACGCTCACCGTGGTATATTATGAGTAATGAGTATTATACTATTATAATGTTATCTTAATAGTTGGTATAGTCCCCCCTCAGGTGTTGATTTACATAATGCACGCTAACTACCCCACACGCGAGTCGTCGTCGCCATCGTTGTTTAAACAACTTTTTATTAATTTTTTTTATTACAACCGGCTTCGTCGACACCATACATATTTTTATGATATTATAACAATATATGGTGCTGCGTAATTGACGCAATTTTACCTTTTTCACCTAAAAACTTATTATTTACCTTAAATATGTATTAAAATAAGTAAGGTTTTTAATAACAGTACTCTTTTGGAAAGTGTATTGCACTTTATTTCAAACTTAACTGCTAAAAGTACCATACAAAAGAGTTTCTTTTTGTTTGAACGAAAGATAATCAAGATGATATATTTTTTTCACCTTACTGAAAGTAAACCTAGTTGGTCTGTGGCTATACAACTGAATATAAATCAAACCGGATAACTGACTATAGTGGTGCCCATAAAAACCGAAACTAAGGGAAAACAAATTTCTTTAAAAGAAAAAAATGAAGATTCTGGTTGTTAAGTACTGAAAACCTTTAGCTTTCCTAGTGGAAGCAAGTACCCTGCCTACCCTCATCCACGAGTGAGCTCTCAAAATAAGGGTTTGAAACTTTCTTTTTGATTTCAAAACGCTCATAGCCCGACAAAAATTGATCATTTACTAAAATACTTCCTAGAGAGCTTTACGAGGCAGTTTCACCAAGTTTTAACTTGGATTATATGAGTCTAGAATCTAGATACTTGCTATAATATGCAAATTCCATAAATTCAAAGAAACCGCCAATAACGGTCGTAAATATGTTTGAATAACTATTTATTGCTAGAAGCAACATATGAGAATACTATATAGGTGACGTAATGTGTGAGTTTCAACTTGACATACCGTTGCGCTTTCGACTAATCCTATAATGGGTAATCCTCGGAAAACGGGCGACGCGTTTCATCGGGCCAGAAATTATGGGTTTCTTAAACATACTTACTATACTTTTCCTCTTTAATTTCGACTCACTTTGTTGACATTATTAATGCACAATCGTGGTCAACCGATCATCCGATATACCTGGCTATATTCAGCTGGTTAGTTAATTCCTATAGTTGTATTTCTTTATTTTAAATTAATTGAAGTAGGTATGTTCATTTAAAATTTTTTTAAAATTATTGATCTATACCAGTCTTTTTTTAAAAAGACAAAAGTTTCTACTTGTATGCTTGTAGTGATCGGGTTAGTAGATAAATATAGATACTTTCCGGGTAATTTAAAAGAGATAACAATTTTTGCTTTTTAGTATATCTGCATCTAAAATTTAACTAAATTATCCCTGCACTTATTAGTTATTATGCATGTTTGTTTTTCACATTATTAGTGCACCATTGTACTAGGAGGCCTCCGAGGCCGTGATTAATTATATAGAATGTACCTATTTTAATAGTTGCACATAAATTTATAGTATGTATATTATATGTTAAAATATAGGTTTTGTGAAATCCATATAAATCTTAATAAAATAGCCTAAATTAAATCCTTTAATTCCATAAAAAAATATTTTGATTTCCTATTCAAAGTTAACCAATACTTTAAATTTTCAAAAAAAAATGAATTAAAATGTTTGGTGAATGCTTAACTAAAATATAAAAAATGGATTTATTGTGTTTAAATCACAATTTATAAGTATTGGGACTGCATGGACTACATGGACATGGAATGACGTATTTAGGAGGGAGATCGTCGTTCAACTTATTCGCAGACGGACTCGTTTGTGCGTACGTTTAAAATTGCAATTTTAAGGTGCTATAATGTGGTGGTAGAGTCATTGACGAAACCAGTTTCAGAATATGTAGTTGGTTTAATTTATTATCGTTTTTGCACTCTCCTTAGAACCTACTGTTTTTTAAGTTCTAAAATATTTCTGATAATATAATGTATTGTATGTTGTGTAAATTATATCTACACCCTCTAGGAATTAGCCATAGTGACCATATAAATTATTAATATTGTTTATTTATTGACATACGAGTTAAGTTTGCTGATTTAATAAATTTACAATCGTTGCGACCTAGTGGCTTTAAACAATAACTAATATTAACTATACTATATATAATTATCATACTCATACATAGACTAGTATTTAGTCGTAGAATTTTGGTTTGTGTAAACATTATAGTGGTCGAATAATAGCCATTGTGATAGTGGTATTGTATATGACTCATAGTAACTTTGCGGTCGCCTCGCACACAATAATAGCCAATAGGTGTATATAATGCTATAATGAGAATTTTAAAGCAAAATGAAAAGTAGACAAAATATTTCACACTCTTAAACGACATTGTAATATTGTGTAGACGATTTTGAAAGAACTACACAATACATATACTTATTTCAAATAGCGTGTTTGGTTAGTTATTTTAATTATTGATGCATGTTTTATTAATGCTGTCGCGCTGGTTGTTTGTATAAATTCTAACCTTTTTAGCTGAGACTTATGTCCCTCTTTTTTAGCTCTAACCTTACGTTACTTATCGAAACTACACTATTATTTTGGACTTTCATGTATTTAATGCATATAGTTACAGCTGCCGAATAACAATAATATTTAATCTTCGTGTTATAGATATAAGACCAAATATTTTGGCATGCAATGTAATTTTTTTGTGCAAATAATAATAATTTTTTAAATCTTTATCTTTTTTTTCTATATTGGAGTATATTAATTATTTTGTGTACAAATTAATTAGATTTTAGATTTTATGTGGTACACAAATAAAAAATTTAAAAAAATTATACTTAGACGTTTTTATGATTGTATGATAATTACTAAAATATAGTATATTACTCAATGGTATATGAAAAATTAACAAAAATAATTTACACCATATTTCATTAGAACTATACTAGACTAAATAATTACCCCACGCGTTTACCAAAAGTTAACTGTGATTATGGTAGACAAGTAATATAGGTGTAGGTACTGTGTTTTATTTTAGTTTAAATTAATAATGTATTATATAAAATGTATGATATCGCAAAATATTGTGTCGTTATCCACAATCTTTGGTGCTGCGAAACAAAAATTACTTTTTTTTTAAGTATTCCAATATTGTCGTAAGTCTGTTATAATGTAATGGAAAATGTTCTCGCTCAAACGTTTCTCGCCTATAAATAACACCACACCACCCTTCGTAAAAGATCGTCTAAACAATTCGTATATTATAGGTATATAAAATTCGTTCAAATGGTATAGAGTATAGACAGTTTATTCTCCCATAATTATTGTTTATTGTACACATTTGTATGAATTGTAATATATTCAAAATAAAGTCATATTATAGAACAAAAAATAGTATTAATTTAAGCTGGTTGTTCACACTACGTTAATTTTATTTTACTTTATAAAGGGTAACGTTATGATGGTATTGGTGCACCTACATAATATGAATTTTGTGTTTGATAAGAAGTTAGTAAAATGCAATATAATTTAAGCTAAAACATTTACCTACAATTTTTATTTCAAACAACCAAGATTGTCTGGGTAATGGGTATAACAGTTTATACCTTGACTTAATGTAGCAATAGTATTTTGTTTTATTTTTTAAAAAGGTATTTCTGTTTTCAATTTATATATTTAGACACATACGATTGAAATATAGTCTGTCCTATATTTCTATAAACTGTTGAATTTATAGTTTAAAAACAATTGGGAAGAGTTGAATTTAGAAATATATATGTACATATATAATATATATTATATTGTAATATGATTTATGACCAATACTATTATGTAGTTGAATATAATTGAACTATACAATACACTGAAATACTGTTTATAAAAAATTGTAAAGGCTATGTGACTACTCTGTTACATTTATTCTTATTATAAGATGGATAATATTATGGTCTAAAGAAATTAACATATTATTATAAACTTGTATACTAAACCAGATAAAATGTTTATTTACGATTCGTCCTATTGTACATATATTTTGTAATTTGTAATTTATCCACTCAAATTAAAATCTCTTGTACAATGTTATTATACAATTAGCTTATTATCGATAAGTTATTGTTGTTAGAAAACTTAGAGCAAAGCAGCGACGGAAAAAGCGATCACGTGTTACTTTATAAACCCTCAAACATGTGTTTTTGACGGGTTCTTGTATTAAATCCCTTATTCTTATAATATATATCGAATAATATGACGAACTACCGAGAACCGGAAACGATCCATTAAAATTGACGGTTCCCGAACATTCTTCTTTTTGTTGTATTCAATACAGTTAATTCGACTTGAATTTAGTAGAAAATAACATCAAGTTCCTGTACCGGGTCAAGTGGAACAATCTTGTAACGGTACATAGGTTAAATGAAAATATGGTTTAGCTTTAGACCTTACTAGAAACAATTGGTGTTATTTCTGAAAACGTTTGTATATTATATTATTTTATTATTATTCTTTGATTTATATTATTATTAAATTAATAATAATACCTAATGCAATTGATTTAAATTCTATATATGAGTCATACTCATTATCTCGTGGTATTTTAGCAGTTGATTTCTTACAGTATTCTAATATTTGCTTTAGAAATATTTATTACTAGGGTTAGGATTTATATATAGTGTAAAATAGTAAAATATACATTGTATTTTGTTAAAACATGCATTAAAAATATATTAAAATATACAATGAATTTTCCAATAATCATCAAGTGAATGAGAAGCATCTTAAAATTTAAAAAGTTACATTTTGTTTAAGTAAATCAACACTGAAAAAAAACATATCGATGCTTCAAATTCTAGTTATTTATATGTATTTCTATAAAACAGTATAAAATATGCATACTTATATACAAGTGTACACACGGGTTTGTCAAGTCTCTGATCTCGGACTACTCGCATAAATCATTCATTAGCGCATGCCACATGGTGATCTTTTCGGACTATAGACACATAATGATGTGTACACCTCGAGCCGGGAATGAGTAGTGGGGTAGTTTGTTATGGGGGTGAACAACCAAGCCGATGCACTGTATACGTATACAAGCCACCTCGTTTTCACGTTTTTCCGTTTATATACAGCCAACACAGAATAACGGTTATACACGTTGATTCACCTTGTATATTTACACGCACGCGGTATAGTAATAGCAGTAGTGGCAGCAGCAGCAGTAGTAGTAAGAGCAGTAGGAGTAGTATAGGATAGTAGTAGAGGTGATAGTAGAAGTAGTAGTAGTGGGGACTGGGAAAGTGAAAAAGACACGTTTCATACCGGCTTTCATGAACGATATACAGAGGCTTCCCCATGCCCTATACTATGACGATCCTGGTGCAGGGGTTGTACCGTACTGTATTTAGGTATATATATCTATGTATACAGTATGTGTTCACTGAGGGACGCTTAAAGCGCTATCGATTGAGCAACCGCCGCTGACGAGGGTGTTATAGGGTTGGTTTTCGCCGAACGGCCACCGGTCGCGCGAGCGTTCCCGACGCCGCGCCGACTGCTCTCTCCTAACCCCACAAAGTGCATCTGCGGGCGGCTGAAAGTCCATTTCGGTGCGGTCGCCGGGCGAACGTGTTGGATTTCGGTACCAACAAGATTTTATAGTTACCTATTCGGGCTAGTATCAAATCGGTTTAGGTTTTTATCTCAGATTTTATTTTCGATTTTCGTCGTATACTGCAATGGAATTGTAATATCTATATAGATACTTTGGTATATCGCCGAGTTCGGTTTGGCCATGCCGACTGGCTGATAGGTTGGATTATATTTTACATCACCAAAAGAAAACGATCGCTCTGTCACGATATATTTCCATTTGATCAAGAAGACGGATATGTTGAACCGGTGGAAGAACAAGGAGAAGGCCACGGGGCCGGGGTCTAGTAACACATTGCCGAGTAAAGGTTCCGCAAAAAAGAAACGGAAAACCGGTAGAGAGGGAGGTAAGGTTTTACAAAATAAATTATTTGTGTTTAATAATATATTAACCAACATCCTGAGTATGCTTAAACGTTTATTCATTTCTATTAATTTCCAAATTTAAAATGAGGACCTGAACAAAAATATAATAAACTCAATAATATAAAATAATCGATTTTAGTTCCTTATTTTAATATTGAGCATTTTTATGGTTTAATAAATTTATTTTGTGTTTCATAAGTAATAATATCATCTGTTAATAAACGTTATCTCGATGTATAAACGTACTTTCACGATTGTACCTCTGTTTTTTATTATAAAAATAGGATACTGAATAAGGATAAAAATGACCCACGAAATGATTTGTTTTTTGGTGGAAGAAATTGTTTGGCTTGTATATTTTACTCATTTCAATGACATATCTATGGTATTGTATTGATAACATGTTCGGATTCATAAGTAATTATAAACCGCTATACTTATTACGTAGTACGAACTCTTTTATTGATTAAGCGCCGATATAATTATTGCAATATTTGTTTATTTTTCAAGATCACATGAAAAAAAAAATTTAAATATTAAATATTTAAATTTACTAGAGTTTAGTTGGAATAGATTTTCTATGAATAATAAGACTAAAGAATAATATCTACTAATTCAAAAATAAAAATAAATAATAAATTAAAGCCGTTTGGAAGTTTGCTGATTACAAAAAGTCAATTCTTTATACATTTTTTTTTAATTTCAACGGATGTTGTTATAGAAATTATAAGTATTATTAAAGTTTAGTTCAAATAATAACAGTCCCATAACACTAAGTAAAGTATAAAATCGTAACTTTGCAATTTTTACAAATATGAAATATATGTTTATATCGGTGCATAAATGTGAATCCGAACGGTGTGTCGCCAATGGGAAACTTCCCCCTCCTGTAAATCAATTCCCATCACATTTACTTATTGTATAACTTGTAAATACAGATTGTAAATATTATGTTTTGTGCAATAAAAAAAAAAAATGTGAATCTAAAATTCATCACTCGGGTACATTATTTAATTTTATATCATATGTGAAAATATAATTAATATCTACTTGTTAGGTTAGTTTATATTATGTATTATGTAAACATAATACGTACGTTTTATTATACTCTTGGTTATTTTATGCAAAAACTTTTTGATTCCTATAAATAATGAACAAGTAAAAAAAATATATTTCTGACAATAACAGCGACAATGGTTTTCATATTATATGTACTCACATGGTACAAGTACATATAGGCCCATATAAAAATAGTTTTAACATTTTGCTTTACATATGGTTTTACGAATAGTGTACACCTCCATATTATAATATTTTAAATATATTTTTGTTAATCTAAAATGTTAATAATATTATGTAGTAGTAAATAACATACAGTTACCTACTATGGTTTCTTGTATATAATAAAGTTATATTTTATAACTTCTAGTAATCTTATTTCCATTCGCTCGCTAACATTTGTTTTGCAATATCTAGAAAAAATGTGTGGAAAGGATTTGGATGACATTTGATACATGGACTCATGTTACTGAACACCGTTCTTGGGAGCAACTAATTGTTAGATGTAATCAAAAATAACTATTCGACTAATTTAAAAAAATAAAACTATAATTTTACAAAAAATTAGTTGAATAGTTATTTTTGACCTTTTTTTCTCTTCTTAGAAACGAATTTTTATTTCGCGAATAGGTTATATTGTATCCCAACGTCACTCTTTTCCGATTATTATATTTTTAACTTCCTAAAATTTTGTTTCTTTCTTAAGTAATTGTGTATAAAGTCACCTGTAATATGTAAGGGTGCTGTTTACAATATTAGAATTTTTCTTTTATTTCTTTTAATTTATATTTTTTTACGTGCTTATGTGATTACTATCACCATGTGTTTTTTCTAAACAATAAATAATAATGATTTTTAAATTATAATATTAAATATAAATAATATGAACAAAACTAGAAAAACCCATATTATGACAGTAAAATATTTAAAATCGTATAAAGTAATAATTTTATTTTATTTGTTTAATATTATATTAAATATATAAATGTGCCAATGTATGTATGAATATTGTATACTTAATTTTCATGAATTGTACTTACTGAAGCAATAAAGTGTCTAAAAAATGTATTCATTCGATGACATTAATTTCAATATTGTGAATATGTAATTAGCTGTTTAATACAAAACTATACTATAAAATATTGATACGTACATGATAAAGTTGTTTTGTTTTGCATGGCTTATACTTTCGATATTGTTTACATGTATAGCTGAGCTTATTAAAATCCAGATTTCATTTTAATACTAATTTAAAACAAACATCTTAAACGTCGTCTGAAATATTATAACTTTTATTAATTGTTTATTTTTAAAATAATATTGAAAAAATGATTACAAGTCTTTCTTTCCAAATTTTTCGAGTACATAATGTAATATTAATGTGCCTAATAAATTACAATGGAACTTCGTACTGCGAATGTTTTCCATACAAATTGGAATACTTTTTTTGTAGATATTCGCACTTCCCAACCATGTATTTGTCTATAAAAGTAAAATTATAGTGAATAGTGTATAATTTATCAATTATTGTAGAATACTTACGAGTACACTCAATTTATCAGTTAATATAGATGTAGTTATGACTATGGGATGCCAAAATAGAGCATAAACAAGTATTATAACCGTTGTCATAATATACAACTATAAAAATATGAAATAAAAACCAAAGTTAGAGGCTACATTAACTCAAATTTAAATACGTATATAATATAATATATACAATAATATAATCATTTTAAGACATGTTGTATTTTACATTTTTGTTGTGTTCTTTTATGAAAAAAAATAGATACAAATAGAGATTAATTTTTCAATCAATATTAATTTGTGTACCTCTGCAAGAAATTGAATTATTCTATTTTTTGGTTTTGTATTGTACGGCCATATATCGCATTCGACTATGGCTATTGCAGCTGCAGTCAAGAAAAGTACTGACGATTGGAAAAATTGACTATCAAATGGATATATCTTCGAGCCAGTTTTGGTCAGTGGGCAAGTTCGTATTTCTGATGAAAATAGAATGTATACATAAATAGTTATTGCTGTTAAACACATTTTTTGGGTAATTTTAAGCAATCCTTCATTTATGAAAATCGTCATTTTCAAAATAAATCGATAATATAAATTTTAGTAAATAAAAAGTATAATATTTATTAAGTACTGCTGATTATGTAAAAAACAAATCATAAATACTATTAGTAGCATAAAATCAATATAATATGTACCATTAACTAAATAAAATAATATATTACCATGGTAATTAAAATATAAGTAAATTATATAAGTGTATACGTCATATTACTCATATTCTAATGAATTTTATATTTTATGATTAAACATGATTACTTTTTAAAAGATGACTTTAAAACATTTTAATTCAATTTATTACAAAAGGTATCAAATTAAACTTATGTAAGTATTTAATTAAAGAACTTTAAGGCAAACATTTTATTTCAACGTTAAAAAGGCTGGCTATTTAGTTTTTTTTTAAATTTTTATTGATTCATTTTGTTCCGAAGTTTTTTTGTTTTTTGTTAGAACCGGGTTTTTGTTTAAGAAGTACTATATGCATTAGAAATATATAGATAAGAACTAGTGGTTAACTCATAGTTAACTTATGACTGTAGGTAGTCTATAAGGCTATAACATAATATATATTACATACAAAATAAATGTAAAAAGCAGGAAGTCACTATCCTGTATAGTAAGTGTAGAGTATATCTCGTTATTGAATAAGTCACTGTAATGGGTGTGTTAACAGTTATATTTGAATTTAATGATAAGCCATTGTTTATGATGAAAAATAATTTTGAACGGAGACGATCTGTCATCTTATATTGTATGTGGGATATATTATTTAATAATGCTATTACTAGTTTTTTTTTAGTAGGTAATACAGTGAGTTAAATCAATTTTTGTTAAAAACATCTCATGGTATTTTATTATTATAATATTATAGTATAGAAATAAGCTTTTTGTCAAAGAAAAAATAATGTTATAAATATGAATCAAAAATAAACTAAACAAATTCAAGAGTCTATAAATAAATTAATAATAGCCAAAATATTTTGTAAATTACTTATATCATGTTTATAATATGTTTACATAAATATTAAATGAAAATTGTATGTACCTATCTATAATTATGAGTTCTATATTAAATTAAATGCAAATGTGATATGTTTTTTGCTCAAAATTATGCTTCACAGGAAAATATTTTCACGCCTTGTAGAGTTATCCGATTTCGATATATTTTTTTTTTGGAAATAGAAACGTCTCTTACAGGGTGCATTAGGGTTGAATGTTAAACATTCTACTTCTAAACTATATACGATCTTGAATATGACCGATTTTCACTAGCTTTCGTTAATTGTATTATGTTTGGTTTAAGCAACGAAATTAATAACTGAAATCCAATAGCTCCCTGTAGAAAATTATCCTTATCCTAACGAAAAAAAAGTAATTAAACAAGCCACTCTTGGATGCTTAAGAGTTTTTCCTGTAAAGCGTGTTTTGGGAAAAAATCACGCTTTTCATTTTTGGTCGGCGGTGCCGTTGACAAGACGTGTCACGTGTGCACATGCTGCGCGTGCATAGATACCCGGTTCACGAATACAATCACACATTTACACTCACAGTAATCATCATTGACGGCTAACACAAATTCCTTGGGCGGCGGCGAAGAAATCGCATAATATTGCCTAAACAGTAAATAATGCCCCTTATAAACGAGAAGGCACCTTAACAATTAACCGGGGAAGTCACTACGCTGTATAATACTCGTATTTGTTGATTGTGGTGTGTAGGTATGCGGTATATGCCACTTCATTTAGTAGAACAGTGTAATGGATGTGTTAAATTTAAAGTTTTAATTCGACAATATACTATGGTGTACGAGAAACAATTCTAAGCGGAGAGTATGTCCGCCTATATTTCTATGTATATTTGATTATATTTATTTCTAATTATCGCTATTGATAATTTACTTTTAGTTTATTGTAGTAGATTGAACTGATATTTGCCAAAATAATCGCATGTGTATTATATAATTATATTTACAATTACGATGTTAGTGTGGTATATTTAAAAAGTAAAATAGCTTACCAACTTTTCTACCGATTAACATTTTTAACCACCCAATTCACGCCTTAAATTAATTGTAATTGGTTATGATTTATGAAGTATTATGTTTTCGATTTTCGGGGGCTGTAACGCTTGTAACTATATTATTATCAGTAACCACTAAATAGATAATATTTGGTATATTAATTATACCCAAATAGCTTTATAGTACTATCAGATAACTACTTATTGTTATTTTTGACTATACTGTGAATATTTCGATAACAGTTTTTACCGTGTTACTGGTAAATTTGTTTTACCTAAATTCTATATCTCTAATTATTATATAATTTCGTATAGGTACTTACCAAGTATTTCTAGCTGTTTTTAGCTTATAATTAAATACTAACGTTCTGTGTGAATGGGTTTGTGGTATACTTAGATTAAAATTAAACTAAATATTTTGAAAACTTCGCTGTACATAGAAAACAATATTAAACGAAATGGTGAAAAGTTAGTTTCAAGTTCCTAGGAATAATAATTTTTGAATTACAACAAAATAACTAAAATCATAAATGTTCGTTGAAATAACCAATTTCGTCATGATTTGAACTTGAATATTGTCTATAAAAAAAATGAGCACATTTTTCCGATGCATTTTGCTTTAAAAAAAATCTTGTATTCGGTTTTAGGCTAATTGACTGAGACTTTTTATAATATATAATATATGCTATAGGTATAGCTATAATATTATGATATATGTTATTCAACAAAACAACAATACTAGGTATGTTTAATGCCAAAAAAGCTTAAAATTTGTCTTCATATTTTTTTAAATAATTTTATTGTGTATAGAAAATAAGGATTTAAGTAGGAAATAGTGGAATGTTTCAAGTTTTTATAATATATATTTTTTAAATTTACAAATGAGAACTCAAATCGAAAAAATTAATTAAAATTTGTGTTCATTGCTTAATTTTGTATTTTATTTTCAATAAGAACCTTTTATTACATTTCGAATCTTTTGATCTAACATAGAGAATTGTATCAAAGCTTAAAGAAAAAAAAGAGGGTAAGTGGATGTCGCTCTGCTGTACATTAGTTGTTTTGAGGTCACTGTAATGGATAATATTAAATTTGAATTCAATGATATTATATCATTGTATACGAAAAACGATTCTGAGTGGAGACGCGTGGTATGTCAGTGTAGGATTTTTATATTGTTATTACTTATTATTAATATGGTGGATGGTAAATTGAATTAATATTTTTCTTAAATTATCGTTGATACTAGAAAAATATTAAAAATATCTTTGTAAAATTGGGCAGTTTTGGAACTGAATTACAACAAAATGATAAACGTTATTTTTTGTTTCAATATGCAATTTTGGAAAAATTTGAACTTAAAACGCGTATAAAAAAAAAATCGTGCCTATGTATTTATAAAATTGTATTGACATTTATAGAAAAATATAAAAAAAAAAATAATTGATAATGACCGTCAACAGCTTAAACCGAGTCAAAATATTTTGAAAATGTTGTCAAGTATAGGAATTGATAAAATAAACATTTGGTGTAAATCTCAAGTGTCTGCAGTAATGTGTTTTTGAATTACAACAAAATAAGAAAATGTTCTAGAAATTTCAACTTCAAACGCTCATTAAAATTTAATTTGACTTTCCGGTAGAAATTTTTTTTGGACAAGCTTATAGGAAATCTTGTGTTTAATTTTTAAATCTTAGATATGAAAAGAAATTTTTTTGTGAATTTCTAACTAATTATTAATTGTTAATTTTCGTGATTTTTACGAACTTTGTTAAAATTCTAATTTTAAACTCAATTTTTTTTTTTAATTTGCATTCAAAAAAACTTACGAAGAACCTTGTATTACATTTACAAGTTTTTTGAGCAAACGAATATTTTTTTTATTGACATTAGTTTAAAAAAAACAAATAATAATCGACATTTTCAAATGTCTATAATTAAATAGTTCAACACAAGTCAAAATACTTTGAAAATTTTATTGTGTATATGATATACTAGTACAATTATTCAGTGAAAATTTCATGTATCTACGGTCGTTTTTGTTAAGTTACACTAAAAACCAAAATTTTTCGAAAACGGGTTTTGCGTAAAAATTCCAGTTTTTCCTTAATTTTTTGTTTGTATTTCCAGTAGATTTTGAAAACTATTAGGGATTTTTAATTTTGTTCTCCCGAATGCACCAACTAGATCCACTTTCCTACAAGAAAAGTTGCTGTTGAAGAAAATCGAAGCACTTTTACTGCAAGAAACCATTATGACAGACACAGGCGAATTATTAAATGTCTACGAAATCATATCATGTCTAGGAAATGCTAATATAATTAATATTCGGTAAATATTTCAAGTTATAATCTTAGTTTATTAGTTTTTGAATTAGGTACAGAAAAATCGATTTTGTGTAAAAAGGCGTTAAGTAAATATTCGAGTTTTTCCAATTTTGACTCAATTATATCTAATTTTCTATCTCAGATCACCCTCAAAAATTGAATATCGAAGCATTTTTCTACAATAAAAAGTTATATGTCCTCTATTAAGTTTCTCCTAAAAATAAGAAAAATTAAAACCATAATTCATCCAAGCATCCAACATGAATCTAAGAAGATTTATTTTGGAATTTTTCGAACAAACCATAGAAACGTAACATGTAGTGACACCTGGTGGCAGACGCGTAAATGTTATTGCCGCGTTTGTCGTATGACAGAAAGCGTTGCACTTGCTAATCGTTCTAGTGGGCTCGTCGCCTTCACACCACAGTTGCTTGTGTTGTCGGCAGTCTTGTTCCCGCCACCATGTCGATGTGCGTGCTTAGGCATTGCGTTTCATTCACAGGTCAGTCGACTTACAAATATATTAATTTAATAATATTTTATTAGTTATAATATCAAGGAGCATTTTCTTTTATTTTGATAATACTATGTGTTGAATATTATTTATGTTATATTAAAATTATTTTCTACTGTAAAATAAATGTTTGGACAAAGTATAGAGTTTGAAAAATATGAGTGATTATAATAGAATTTATTATTTTATTTTTAAAAATAAATGATATATTATTATTTAAATAATATTTTCTAATATCAAAGAGAAAAAAAAATATTTGTAGAATAAAAATAGGCTAGATTTTATTTTGGTCTTCAACAATTTGACTTGAAAATAAATGTATGTAAACAAAATAAATATCAAATATGTTACTTTTTCTCGAACAATTATTACCCATATTTATAAGCGATATAATATAATATTATTTAATTGAGTTTAGTGAAATGATTTCTCTCAAACTATGTAATGTGATAAAAATAATAGTCTTATGTTCCTTAACATAAAACTATTCAATTAGGTATATTTTGTAAATAATTTTATTACTTTAAATAAATATATTTTTTTTTTGTAACAAAAATATTAACATTTTATTATATTGTATTTTAAAATTTTAAATATATTTAAATCGAGTATATTATTATTATTTAATTTCAATTATATTTAAATAATGCATTTAAATGGAGTATTATAATGTATTATCACTTTATGTTCTGTTATAATGTATAGGTATAATTTTTCTTGTATAGTTTAATTCTTTTTTAAATTAATTTTTGTCAAATAAATTTATTCCAGTTATTTTAAAATAATTATCTTAGGCGTTTTGCTTTGAGACGTTCATAAACAGCTTTACAAAATTGATAAGTTTAACAATTTTACAAAGTAAAAGGATTTATTTAATTAATATTTTGAATTCTAATTGAATTACATTATTTAAAAATACTGCCTTCTTAAAATAATAAAGGTGTTCAGATTTAATAATACTTGTTTTTATTCTTTTGATATTTAATATTATACTAAATAAATATATACATCGTGTATTTATTATTTATAATTAACGTTAAATTTAGTGAAAAAGTAATAATAATTTAACTTGAGTTTTATCAATATTTTACATAATTTAGATATTTGACTTGAAGATAGATTTTCTAATATTTTTTGTAAAGTTTAAGAATCAGATTTTAGATTCTTGGAGCCTAATTCATATAATGTTACATTATAAACTTCTACAGCGTTCTATATCAGTCCTAAAAATGTTAATATTTAATAAAAAAAAATGTTTTAGGTATTTTACAAAAATATTAACAATTCTTTGCATCATTAAATGTCTTTAAATCTTAGGGTTTTGTTTTATGTAAGATATCTGATTAGTTTGAAAAATTGAAACTTTGTAAACTTTTACTTTATATAATTTAACTATAACATTTCGATACTTAAATTTATCATAGTTGTAATTTAACCAATAATATTTTCCCCTAATGTATATTATAAACCTATATTGAACATTTATATTTATCACCCATGTATCCAGATTTTTAATACTATTACATAATATTTTGAAATAAAATATGTCTGAGTATTACAACCAAAATCTAATATTTATAGTACAGGTTACTGTATACTGTAATAGGTACTTATTAGGTTCAGTGACATATTTGAGTACAATTTTTCCAATTTAATCCAAACGATTCTGAGCAGATCATGGTTTATCAACAAATGTACCAGATATTAATCATTGATTTATAATCTTTTGTTATTTGTCTTCGTCCAAAACTATTCTAAACTAATAGTGTAAAGTATAACATTTATTATTCTGTGGTCAAATGGCTGAGCTTTCTTACTATGTGTACTAAAATTATGTGTTTCGAAAACAAAACCTAATTGGAAAAATTATAAAACCAATTAGAATATTCATGTTTCCTTGTGAGGTGTACCTATTGATACAATTATAATAACATAGGCGGGTTCTATTGAAGTATAATGATGTTCATTCCTGTTAGTTTTTTGTGACCAATAGCAATAATTTGTTGTTATTCTGAGACCTGAGTGTATACATTACACATATAATTCAAACTTGGTGGAATAAAGTTTTAAATTGATTATTAAACAAATATTAGTGATACAGCCCTACAGGCCAATATATAATAGCTCATTAATTGGAGGCTTGTTGAAATAATATATACGATAGGCATTTAAAAAAATATATATTTAAATGTATATAATAAATTTAAATAGAAAATGGGTTTCTTACTAACATTACTTGACATGAACTTTTGTAATTTTTTTAAAAATATTTTGACTTTAACATGAGTTTGAGTTCTCTTTCAAATATCAAATAATATTTGTTACCTTCACCATTTTCAAGTCGTTTGCAAAAAGAGAACGAAGTTCGTTATTCATCTAATATTTTTCGTTATGCATTATTATTACCATTACCTATGCCTAATCTAACGTAACCATAATTATTATTAAACCCATACTCGATACTTCTATAATATACGATACTCCGATATTGTTTAGTGCGGTATCGCTGTTGTGACGGCGGTCATTTTAGCATTTACTACTGACTACAGTTGGCCAGAGCGATGTTTCCGCAAATAAGCACATTTATTATTTGGCAACCCACTATAAGATATTTTCTCCTGACAGGCGATCAATAAAAAAATCTAGTTGTTTTGTTGACTGCATTCGAATTGGTTTCAGATTTCAGCGAATCAAACATTTAAAGCAGTTCTAAATTTGATTTTTGTAAAATAATTACGGGAATGCAGTGTTATAACTATGTTAGGACTCATAAATCATGATTCGGTTTTTACAAAAAATTACATTTCCCATTATTTACTGGTATATAAATAATAATAAATACGAAGTATAAAAAACTTTGAATAAATATTTCTGAACATTGTTAACCATACATATTAAAATAATATAGACACTTCTTAGTCTGCATATAACAAGAATTAACAATTTCCATTTCTTTTAAAATCTCGCAACCAAATCGGGTGTATACCTTTTTTAATAACCCGGGAACATATACCACACTATTATATACATTACTATAATAGGTTCCAGTATAAATGTTTAATTAGATAATTTAATATTTTCTAAGTTTTAATCGTATAATATGCTCGTGAGTTTTGGCCCATTATAAAATGTTGCGACCCTTTAGTTTGGGAAACACTATAGGCGAAAGTAAAACTCATCGCAGTTTGTGACTTAACTTTCTATACTTAACATACTTATCGGTACAAGCAGTTTAAAAAGTTTATGACAATGAAAGTGAAATACTATAGCCTTTGGAAAAATTGAGTTCATCAATCACACATCCCTATTCCTTATAGCGTATCATTATTTCTGGTTTTCTCGCCCAAAACCCTCCTTTGAAAATGGTTGTGCAGTCTTTAGCTTTAAAATGCTATAAATTCATTGTATAATCATATCCCTCTCCGGCAATGAACATTTTAATATAATATTATTTTTCGTGTACCGCTTACCCGGTCTCGTCCTCGCGTCGCCGCCGACGACTCTATCGTAGCGGCGGGGTAGTTGTTGGTGGTGATAGCGCCACGTTCAGTTGTACCGCTCCTGGTCACGGCGTCAGACGTCCACCGTGCTGTCGGCCGTTGCGTTGTGGTCGTTATAACGGCGGGGTGGTTGGCGCATTTCGCTCTCGCTCGTGACGACCATTCACCCTCTCTGTCACCATCCATCCCGCCAATCGCTAGTCACCGTCGCCGACCAATTTTTTCAGTAACCTTTTGTCCTCTTCCACTCCCTACTCACACCGGGAGCGCGCACGCGGTATGTGCAGCAAGTGCAGTGACTGTTGTCAGCGGAAACGGCGTCGGCGTAAGCGCCACGACTCCGGCTCGCCCGTGTCCGACGACGATGATTTTTCCGACTCGTTCTCAGGTCTTTTATTTCGTTGTATTGTTATCCATTAACCAACACACACATGCACGCACATGCCATACATACATACATACATACATACATATATATACATTACATACATATATACATACATACATACATACATACATACATACATACATACATACATACATACATACATACATACATACATACATGTATTTCGTTTCAAGTCTGAATGTCTGATTACTAATTTTTAATTAATCATCAAATAGAAATTTTAAAAATAACTAAGTTATTATATTGATATATACAGTAGTAATACAGTATTACGGTACATACGGTTATTTCACTTAAATAAAGCTATTTAATAAATATTAAGAAACAAATATGATTTTTTTATAAATGTTACCTAATACAATAATATCATATTAGAAATGTATTTCTTTGACAAGAATAATTAAATTAGTAGTTTTTCTGACAAATACAAATTAACATTTAGAGTATAGGATTTACTCCTAAATATAATATATTATAACATAGGTTGTTGTTTTATATGTATAGCTGCGTGTTAAACGATCTGGGTCAGTTCGGACGTGCGGGAGACGTGATTGTTTCTATATATTCTTTTGCGTTAGTGAAAAATTGATGCACAATAACATAATTGTATGCATTTTATGATTTTATTGTACGTTAAAGTATTCCCTATCTCTAGCAAATTTACGGAAACCATTTGAGTTTGTATGTGAGTACTAATTGTGTGTGATTCTTACTAAATATCATAACAGGCCACGGTTAAACCGGCAAATTATACATTTGATACAATACCAGAACATAAATGAACAAAAAACTGTCACAATACACGTTTTAACTTAAACAAATTATCCAAAATGGAGCTGTCATAACTAACTTGCATGTTGATTATTTTTAATTCCTTAGTACATGAATATAATTGTTAACATTGTCGCTCAAACATTGTTTTTTATGTTTACATTTTGTTTGTTTTATTTCAAAATTCGATTAATGTAAATCTGAAAATTATCAATCTATATACGGAGTATAGTAATTCAAAGTTGGATTTATATAAATAAACATTCATGAACGAAATTAATCATCCATATTTTTAATTAATCGTAATACAAATTGGGATGGTAGTATATTCGTAAGTAAGACGCGCAACGAGCCCAATATATCATAATATACTTTCGCAAGCTCTCAATGCTTATTTATATTGCTTTCAATTTTTTCTAAAGTTGCTTATATTTATTCTGTTTGAAAAGTTTGGTACTAATGAATAATATATGACTTGGGTACTTAAACGAATAATTTTTTGAACTTATTAAAATAACATTTAATAACTATAAAACATAGTTAAGAAATATTCTTAAGTCTTAACTAACAATAATTATTAGAGTTTGAAACGTTTTGATTCGTAATCATCTTATATTTGTAAGTCATAGTGACTTGATTGTGTTATGAATGTATACATTTTGATCGATTTAATAAATCCTGAAACAGGCGTCGTTGTTTGTGTTATTATTTCATTATGTTTAATAAACAATATTAGCTAAAGGAACTTGGTATCTTTGTATTATTTTCTACCTACTAAAGAATAATTTTATTTCAAATATGTTTTCCCTTTTAGTTCTATTTATTTTTCTTTCTTTTCTTTAATGTCCCTTATTTACTTAAATTTAAAATTTACAACTCATACAATTCATTTTCTCGTAGTATTCTTCCGTTCATTTGTTTAGATTTACTATAAATTTTTTTTTATCATCTAGCTGAAAAAAAGTCACATATTATTTTGAAATATTACTAATAAAGGTACAAAATAGATTATTTTAAATTAAGTGATAAAATAATTGCTTTGACATATTTATAAATATTATATTAAATAGTTTTAAATGGCATAGTTGTTTAAGTTAAAGCCAACTTTATTGTTAAGGATAATATATAACTATTTAATTGAAAACATTAATTAAGAACAGTTGTAATTGCACCTATTTTACATTTTAAATTACATAATAGCTATACATTTCTAGAATTAAAATAAATAAAAAATATTGTTCTCCAACTACTATCGGGGTTTAGGTGTAATACTTAACTGCACAACTTTTTAAAGCATTCTCATGAAATAAAAAAAAAATCTTAATTTTATAATCAAATAAATATTTCATTGCGCATATTTTGACATATTTAAACAAAAATAGCCTACTGTGTGTCTTATTCGAATGAATATCATACATTCAAGTCAGACTTAAAATGATACTACAATTCGTATAACACAATTTTTTTTTATTATTATTACATACCAGGTATATTTAACATTTTCATTTTATTTAATATGTAGATATATTGTGTTTCAGAATTTGTATGAAGTCTTTAATACCAAATAACAATTCTCTATAAATAATAATAATACTTGCAGTATTGTCGATGTTCACACTACATATAATTAGTGTAAAATGGTAGAAGGTTATGTTTGGAACTAAAATATAAAAAGCATAATGTATTTTTATTTACACTACAATGAACAAATCTTAGAATATTGGTAGTTTTTTCAAATCTGGTATAACCCCTAACGAAAACATCGAATACCGTATATCTTATATCCTTATATATACTTATTATATTATACTGATGAATGTTATATTCGGGAATACGACTATATAGTAGGATATTGAATTTTTAGGTTTTTGTTTGTGTCCGGTAAAAATCATAGATGAATTTGTCGTATATATACTTATGAATTATCAGAAAGAATATTATTATTGTGTTATTTGGACAAGTGATACTACTGTATTATGTATGTTATGTGTTCATATAAAATATAAAATTTAGTGTATACCTATTCTTCAAGAAAAGTAAAAAATTTACTTTACTATCTACATTCCCACAATGTTTTTACTTATATGTATCATATTTTATATAAACATGATTGTGTGGCACAGAAAACCTGTCCTTTTTATACAAAATGTCGTATATTACATATTACGATGGATTTAAGGGTGGCAATCTTTTATCAGAAAATGAATGAAAAAGTTATCTGAAACCGTCCTTTATTTTAAATTTTTTTCCATATACACAACGCAATCAATTTTAGAAAGTGCACACGCATATAACACTAAAGAATTCCATTAGTGTCCTTAGCGTAATGACCTTTTCATAATATTCATGGTGTTTGTACTTTGATGCTGGTTATATGTATAATTTTGATGTGAATATTTAAAATATATGTATTTATTTACAATAAAATAACTATAATGTAACAACCGAACCCATTTTTTAATGGTATACTGTGGTATTATTTTTCAATTATTTCAACTATTTATTCTGTAATGTATGATAATTATGTATTATAGAATTTACATTATATTTTCTTCCTATATTTATTATATTTGGTACCTATGTGGTTATTTTTTTCGTAGCTACAGTTTATTTTTATATTTTATTGGCTTGATATTTTCATGTGATACCTAATCATGATTGACTGTGAGTTAGGATACTTAACTGATTAACGAGCTTTTATTTATTACCGAAACACTGCACGTTATTACACAGTATGTAGGTAGTATAATATTATTGAAACTTTGGTGTAAATATGATATTTGAATATTAATTCTGTGCTAACAATAATAATTATTGTTAATGATTGTTTTAGGAAGATTATTGTTTCATGATAAAGGTTGTTTTTTCAATTTAAAATGTATAAAATTATAGTAAATTACTTATCTGACTAATTTGAACGATTATTTTATATGCTTAACGTTTGAAAATGATTTTCAGAAATAGTTTGTATGTTGTCAAATACACGGTGCACCATACACACACACGTTTTATATAATACAATATATGTATGCTCTCTTATATATCTAGTATCTACTCGAAAATATGTGATCTGAAGTCTTAACATTTAATTAAAATACAAACCTCTCCAATCTTTTGAAGTAAATTTGAACGAGGTAAGGATCACCGCTGTACCTTAAAACTGTGAAATACACTTCAGTAGAACTCTCGACATTCAAAAATTACTGACCTGAAACTGACATATATAACTAAGTAGATTTTGGTATACTACAAATACTTAAACACATCATCGTACTTCATTTTCTCACTCGAAAATTGAATCTATATGTAGGTAGTATGTATATATGCATTATCTCATTATTTGCTATGAAGATGTATAACCTCTTTACTGGAGTCCTTATTAGACTATAACAGAACATTTGGATTTTAAATAAACTTTATAATAATACAGGCACACACATAAACACATATATACTTATGTAATATAAGCAAGGCCTGTATGGCTTTACTCTAGGATTATCATGAATTTCGGCACAATTATTTTGCGGTAGCCAATCAATGTTTAGAGAAGCGCAGGGGGTACCTATATAAGTGTATAATTCCCATTTAGAGGTAGATCCGTATATAAATTGGTTTCTCGAACACAATATGCGATTCTATTGCTAGATATGTGCCGAACGCTCGAACAATACGATAAACCTTTGCTTTATTGTTTTACACACATGTACTATAACAGGAAACTTCAGTTGGAAGTGCTTGGTTTCGTAACAAAAGTAATTTTATGCTTTTGATCTAACTCCCCCCCCCTCCCAAAAAAAACCCCCACGGAAATCATAAATTAAATAATTACTATTATATAATATTTAATAACAATTTTCAAACATTAAGAGATTTTATTTTATTTTTAGATCTAACTTCTTTTTATATTAATTATCATTATTTGTTCTTTTAATAAAAAAAATAAAAAAAACACAATTATATAACGACTTCAGTAATAAGAAGTTCAGTTTTAATACAATTTCCTCCTATTATCAGAATGTTTACATGTACCTATAATGACAACTTATATATTATGTAGGGTATAATGTATATTATATATTTATCCATCGAGTTTTACTATGAAGTCATACATATATGTGTAGGTTTATATATAAAAAGTACAACTTATGTTTTGTTTAGTTCGCTATTAATAAATAGGTAACGAAATATATTCTTACAGCGATATAACCATTCTTAAATTGTATATACAATGCACATCATTTTACAACATTACGAGTTAGGTTCTGCTGAACAGTACTTACAGATCGGTTAAGTATTATGGCGAATAAAGTGTTTTATATCCAGCTTTATAATTTATGGGAACATATATACGTATGGGATTATAATATTTTAAATGTCGAAAAAAAATGAATGTACATATATTTTTATATTATATTAAAAAAGCTATTATGTGAAACTCTAGTTTTAATACTTAATTAATCAATACGGTAGATAAGGAACTAAAAAAAAATGTTTCTTTGAACTTAAAAAAAGTAAAAATTAATATTTTGTCTTATTTAATATGGAGTATCCAGTTAAGAGTTGCCACAAAAAAATCAAGTATTAAACTGTTAAGAGTTTTTACAACTCTTAACTGAACATTTTGTTTTTTTTTTAAATTATATTATGTAATGTTTTTTAAATTAATTATTCAACTATAATACGTCTTACATTTGTAATTATGGATATGTGTATTGTGTATACTATACATATTTTATCTGCTGATCGTAAAGTATTAACCTATAAGCACAAAACCAAATCGGATTACGTATGTTCTTTATATTATTATATCATTTAAGTCATAAGAATTACTGCTGGGTAGTTTCTTTAATTAAAATAATTCATTTACAAAGTATAAACTGCAGCAGCATCACATATGCTTATTGTAAAAAACTAAAAACACCTTTACAGATTGTATATTTTCTAAATAAATGAAAAATAAAAAATAATGTGCATTGTATGACAATATTATAATCGAAAAACTTATTTTAGTGTTATAAACCAAATATTATAACATGAATGTATGATTTATTATCATTAAAAATTTTTAACTTAAAACCTATGTGAATAATAAACAAACAGTTATTATATTTATACACTATACAGTATACAGTATACTGCAATATGCATATTGCATATAGTACATGGTATAAGGTATATATACATACATTATACATTGATTTTAATCTTGCATAATTCAATATAGTATCATAGCTGCTTTTGAATAAATATAGGCCATTGAGTAAAATAGTATATTGTAGTATTCCTGCCTATCAAAACTCGTACACATTATTTTATCCCCAAGACTTACAAATATATCAATAGACAAAACTGTTGAAATGACAGTAAATAAAAAAAACAAAATGAAACATTGATTATAGTATAATATGATATATTATATGCTAGGACTTAGTTTCTTAGTTTTTCTAAAAATAGTAAATAAAAATAGGTATATGGTTAAACTCCTCTAAATCACGTTTATTATTTTTTTTAGCAGTTTTTTTATTTAGAAATGTTTCTCGTGGGACCATTTTATATTGTTACTATGTCCATGTTATTATATTTTACACTACACTATATATTATTTTACGCAGTACACATATATATTATACATATAAAATGACAAATAGTAAATAACATTTACATTTCAGCCACACACCTTGAATGCATTTTTTGGTTGTTCTTATTAATTTAATAAATCGTTGTCTTACGTTACACGTGCTTGATATTATAACTATACGTAAAAACTAAATTTATAACGTTAAAATGATGTATTTCTGTAGTTTAAGAGCTATAAGTAAAACGTGATGTATATAAAAAGGGTTGCCTACTTATCTGTATGGCGTATACAATATAATTGTTAACTTATTATGACACACAACGATGTATGCAAACAATACATATATATTATATATGTATTCTGAATTTTGGTTAACTAAAATAATATTATGTCAAATTATGTAGTAACATCCAGATCACGTCCAGGACTAGTTTCTAGATGGCTGATTTAAAGCTACCTATACATCACGTACGCAAACATTCGAAATCTCTAAACTATTTGCCATATTGTTTCCAACCAGATAAATCGCTAATTAATCCCGTCATTGCACAGATTTTTTCTACTTTTTGTTCGGTACCTACCTACTCGACTATTTTTCTTTTACGAATTGAAATTAGATATTTTTTATTAAAATACAAATGATACATGGTATCGGATATTTATATATCCAGTATCCACCCAAAACCACAATTTTTGATACCCATTGAAAATCATTCCACGGGAGTTGAAGTTGCGTACTGCCGATCGTTTAGTTAATCTACCTATATTATAGGTTATTATTAATTACTAATTATTTTCTCAATATCATAATATTTCTGCGAAGATATTTTGAATTCATACACACATATATATAAACATGCACCATAATATATTCTTTGTTGAATATTTTTAAACTAAAAATATAATGTAATATTTAAATTTATTGTTAAAAATGGTTAGTATTTTGATTGTTAACTAACTTAAACAGTTTATTAATATATAATAATCACTTTTTGAGTATACTAAGAGGCCAATTAAAAAAATTAAAACAAAAGAAATATGTACGACATCTATATATTTAAAGAACAAAGTTAATGAACGGATACTTATCGATTCTTAAAACATTTTCATTTTCCAGTGATGATGTTTTAAAGTTTTGAATAAATATCTTGTAATATTACAAAAGCTCTCTTTGACAAACTGCTTTAAATATAAGATAAACGTATAATTTATTCATTGAAAAATGTATTTTTTTTGTGGCCGATGAAATCAAGTAAAAGTTAATATAACTACCTAATAAGTCAGGTATTATATAAAAATGTTTACAAAACTTTTTACATGCAATACAAAATGAATACTTAAAATATAACTTACAAATAATTATTTTCTGTACATTCAAATCACTATAAGACGTTTTGTAATAAACCAATAGTTAATACTTAAAAGTTATATGGATTTATACAATAAATTCAAACCGATATTATTTATAAGTACCTAACTTATAACTTGAAATGAGATTTCATTAAGTAGAAAGTATTACATATTATTTTTATATTTTATGTTGGTAAGAATTATAAGCTAGCTAATACAGATATGCTGGATTCGATGAATATCTATAATACCTATATATTATACAATGTCACAATAAATAACAATCATAATTCGACTGACTTATCTATTACAAACCTACCCTTTTAAATTAATCAAGCACGGTAATGTTATTTAAATACTCGTGTCATGCACATACATTAATTTTAGGAACCTATCACTATAAGTTAAACGATCATAACTCTTTAAAAGAGTATTATTAATGATATTTTCTTAGGGCGTTTGTGGCACGTGCAATCGTTTAACATTAAATAATTTGAATTCCTATACATCGTTATTAGAAATAATACTTCCATCTTACAGCCAACGTTTAACGTCCATTGTGTATTTATAATAAATGTAAGTAGATAATACCTGAGTGAAATAAAAATAGAAATTA
>NW_019104473.1:0-42458 GCF_001856785.1 Myzus persicae
TTTTTCATTTTTTCACAGACTTGTTGAGTACTTGAGCACTTCATCTAGTGAAGAATCTAATGCAGAAAAATCACCAGTGAAATATGTAAAAAAAGCATCAAAAAAAAGAAAAACATTTGAAAATGATTGGAAAAAAAACGTTTGTAAAACTTTAACAAAAAAAGGACTTGAACACATAAATGGTAAAAGAGTATTGATAAATGCAAAAACACCTAAGTTATTAAATCTTTGCAATAATTGTTCTTTTAAATGCCTGGAAAATTTCTCTAAAGAAAGCATATGTTTGCTAAACTCGAAATACTATAACTTAGATTCTAAGGATAAATTATCTTTTTTGTTAAATTTTACTGAGCGTTGTGAAGTGGAATCTAAAAGTAAAAAAAGATTTTACAGTTTCAGATACTATTTTAGTGTTCAAAACGTTAGTAAGATAAGGGTATGTCAACTATTCTTTTTATCAACTTTATGTATCAGCAAAAAAAAAGTATATAATTGTCATCAATTTAAAAATCCAATTTCTCTAACACCACCTGATGAAAAGCGTGGTACAAAAACTTTAAATAGAATCCCAATAAGTGTTAGAGAAAAAGCATCTCAACATATCTCTTCATTTCCAACTATAGCTTCACACTATTGTCGTTCTGACACTAAAAGATTGTACCTAGAATCAGATTTAAATGTTTCTAAAATGTACAAAATGTATGTGAACTTGTGTTTATTAGAATCTACCCAAGCAGTAGGTATACATGTGTATAGGGACAATTTCAATAATGATTTCAATTTAAGTTTTTATACCCCCAAAAAAGACCTGTGTGATTTGTGTGAAGAATACAAAGTTTTGCAAAAAGTAGGGTCCGAAATATGTGAATCTAAAACTGAAAAATATGAAGAACATTGTCTTAAAAAGTCAATAATGCGAATTGAGAGGGATTCTGATTCTAACATTGATGACCCTAAAATCGGTGTATTATGCTTTGACCTTGAAAATGTTTTTGCACTTCCTAAATGCAATGTTGGATCAGCATTTTACAAACGAAAGTTAACTGCTTATAATATGACTGGTAATTTAACAGTAAATTCTAAAAAAACTGTTTACTGTGCGATTTGGAATGAGGCGTTGGTTGGTAGGTCAGGAAATGATATTGCTAGTGCAATTGAATCAATACTGAATAAGGTAATATCAGGAAACCCTACGATTCAACATATTATTACATGGTCAGATAGTTGTGTTCCTCAAAACAGAAACTCAATTTTATCTACAGCTATTATTGGTTGGATGTTAAGAAATCCTTCAATACATACTCTAAAAATGAAATACTCAGTTCCTGGCCATTCATGTATACAAGTTGTAGACAACATACACTCACAAATTGAAAATTCTATTAAAAACATTGATGTATGGTCTCCATTATCTTTAGTAAAATTATTGTTGAATGTCAATAAAAAAAATCCTTTTAATATTCTACAACTTAATAACCAAAATGATTTTAAAAATTTCCATACGATTTCAAAAGATTTATTGTTCTCTAAAGTTCCATTTTTAAAGGTTGTTGAACTATTGTTTGAAAAAAGTAATCCATTTATTGTAAAATTTAAAACTTTATCTCATGGATTTTCTGATTACGAATCTGTTAACATATTTCCCATGGTTAATTCAAATAAAATTACTTTGGAAAGTATTAAAAATCCACCAATTGTAAGAGCATTAAAAAATAATAAGTTAGGATTAGCTAAAATTAGTGATGTACAATCATTATATAAGTTTATACCTATTAGCGATAAAGAATTTTATGAGGCTGTTTTTGCAAAGTATTAGTTGTTTCACTTTTTTGGGAAATCTTGTGCTATAAAGCTTTAAATTTTGTATCTCCTGTTTTTTAAAAAAAAGATGTTAAAATTATGTAATTGTGTACACCAACATATTATTTTGTATAATTATTAAGTTTTTTAAAATAAAAGCAATACCTAAAGTTAATACATTTTGTTGATAATTATACTATTAATATAAGGTGTTCTAAATATCATTTTAAACTAATTATTGTTATAAGTACTTACCTAGTTTCTTTTTACTTGGAAGAAAATAAAGGTTTTTCAGAATTTATGAGTTCAGCAGTTTGATTTAAAACTACCTATTACCATTGAGTATAGATAGTATACTATCTATACTCAATGCTATTACTTACCTTTGTAATATTGGTAAAACATTTACATCTGTCAAAGAAAAAAATTAATATTTTTTTTAGATGGGTTTATTTTTTGATTCTATGTACATTTACAGTGTTGTACCTGACTTTTAAAAAAATATTAATATTTATGATTATTAAATTTTTTTAAATATATGTATGAAATATCAACTGTCAATTCATACCAGTATAAAAAGTATACTATATTGTTTTTCGAACCATTTTCAATTAAATTAAAAATGGTTTGCCACAATATAAAAATATTATGTATCTAAAACTTGAATGCAGTTGTTGATAGCCCAAATAAAATATGTTATAGTATGTTCCTTCCTTACATATTTTTCAGCCTCAAGTACTTTAGTACTTTAAAAAAAAATATATACTACATACTCATATTATTTTGTTATATTCAAACAGACAATTTTATACTTTTTAAATAGTTTTTTTGTATGGTGGATATCTGGACTACCTACAGAAAATCCATGTGTAAATATTTTAGGGTTCTTAACATTTTTGGTTTACTTAACCGGTACAAATAATAATTTGACTTAATATCTAAATTATGTTAAAACCATTTGCAGGCATAGCCAATGAATATTGCATCATAATTATAAATTAACATATTTAAAGTCAATGTTTTCTGTAAAAGATTAATGATTTATTGAAAATAAACAAAAGATATCAAAAGTCCATTTAATTGAGTTATTTTGTAACCGTTTAAAAAAAAATCTAAGTGTTGGCAGCGATCACCACCTCAAATCCACCACTGGTATTCTAGCTACAAGAAAAAAATTCTTTACTTGGCTTATAAGTTTACAATTTGTAAATTATAAATGGCGTTACCAAGAACAAATTTTGGGAAAGGGTATGGAAACGGGGTTATGACAATCAGAATTTTATAAGTAAGTTATAACTTATAACCTTAATGTTTAATTAATTGAATAAATAATTATTTATAAGTTTACATAATCTGAGACAATTTTTTTTTTTTGGGGAGGGGTTACTTTTAACTTCTTCTACAGGTACGGTCATGTACATATGTTAGGTTAGGTATCTATTCTACTCAAGTGAAAAGCAAATGCCATGTCATTATTTATTATTTTGAGGTTGGTAACATCATAGTAAAAACATACATTTAATTCAAAACCAAAAAGTTCTAACTAAGTGAAAAAAAAAATATTAACAACCAAAAGGTTCTATATGAAGAACTTTTTGGTTCTTAACGGACATTTTTTACATTTTTGTTTTTCTTACGTTACATTTTGATTTTAAGAAAACTAAATTGCTAGTGTTAACTCAGAACAACTTTGTGAATTTTTAGATGTGCTAATCATTAAAAATCATTCATTACGAAAAAAGATAATGCAGTTTTAAGTTGAAAATAGTTTAAAATGGCTCTCCTGAACAATTTGATATTTTGAGATAGCACCTTTTGGTTCTGAGCCCACGAATAATCATCCTGGTAACATTTTCAATGTAATTGATCACTGAAAACATATAAGTATGATATATTTATCACGTTTGGTCACAGAGGACATGGATTAAAAATATTACAGCTTTTTATTTTTATAAATATTTTGGAGAAAACCAAATTGTATGTTGCAAATAATTGTTTAATTTAAAAAAATTGTTTTTAACCGAAAACAATTGAAAACTTTTCGAGTAAATGAATTGTTTTTCCTCCTATATTATTAGAATTATGTTTTCAATGCACTTGTAGTATATAAATATAAATATATTTTTATATTTATTAATACCTTGTATTTTCTCTCTAGATAATATCGGTATGTTGATTTTACTCTAAGTAATGACATTTTTTTTACACAATAAGTATATGTATCTTAAATGCGTATATTCGAGTATTTTCAAAATATAGAATAATATTTTAAATATTTTATAATTAATAACTATATATTCTATTATATTAAAGATCGAAGTGGTACGTAATCAATTTTTTTTTTAAATATTTTTTTAATGGTTTATATTCTTGCAAAGTTTTCATTGTGCAGTACAGGCGGAAATTTAATATAATGTCATAACAGACTAAAAGATTTAGCATTAATGAATTAGTCTCCCTCCAATATCCATGTGTAAAATATATATATAGATTTGATTGGTATAAGTTATGATCTATGGGTTATATTAATCCCTTAGATATTTTTCATAGCAGTTCAGTGCTCAAAACTTACATTTCACAATTTTGAATTTCGCAATTAAGATTATCTAAGTAATTTATAAAAACCGAACTATTAGAATTAATTTATTTGAACGTATAAATAACTAGGAATAACTAAATTTTTGAGTATAAACCACACACGGCTTCCGATGAAACTTTGGAGCCCGTACTAGTTTTGTGATATCTAGAGTACCTATACTCTTTGTTGGTAAATTTAAACACTTTTGACGAGGAAAACAATGTCAAGGAGCTCAGAGTCCAGATAAATACTAACAATGTCTAAACTACTGAGACTGATATTGACCAAGAATTTTTATGGTGGGGGATAACGGCATGTATTTACGAACTTCTAATTTAATTTAATGTAATTATCTGGAAACAAAAGAGTAGGCACCTAGTTACAATGAAATATGATACAGAATATCAATAACAAACTACTATAAAATTTATCATTTGGAATCCATTAGTATTAAATTGAGGTTTCGTTATGTTCACATACTACACTCAAGCATTCAAGCACAGACGAATGGCATAATTTACATTCAAATATTCTTAAATATAGCATGGTAGTTTATCTGACATCCCAAATATAGATTTCTTGTAGTTCATTATGGGAAGGCACACTAGATAAAACTAAAGCACGAACCAGTAAAACCGCAGCACAAACGAAAACCCTTAGTAAAAATATTGGAGGTTGGGTGATAGGAAACTTTACACTTTTTAAATAATTGTTTGTAATCTGCTCTCACCCGATAAATCATCACAACCATTTCGGTAAGAATCTAACGAAAAACCAAAACCTCTGCATGCAACCGTCTCGGTAGCATTTTCAGTTGGATACTGTTGCACTCAATTTTAGAAATGAAACTATTTCTTTATACTTTAAATGGTGAACGTTTTAATCATCTACTTTGTTGTCAGTAATAATGACAAAATTACTCACAACTACCATCGGTGGATCGTAGTAAGATTTTATGTAATGATGTGTTTTGTAGAAGGGCATAATAGGTCATCTATACAATTAAATTTTATTTCTTAAATTATGAATCATTAAGTACCTATATTATAATTTACTATTTTTTTTTCAGGAGATGGAGACAGTACGTGAATATAATATATATTTTTAATGTTTTTAATTTTGAACTTCGATTTATTTTATTTGTATCTCATAACTTTTGTAATGCTCACCATTCTCAAATCGCTATTAACTCTCATTAAACAATGTTGTATGATTGAATCTGTAAAGTTGAGGTTTATCATAACAATACTGAGTATAACTAATCACCTTTTACAACAATATTTTGACTTTGAATTCATAAATTATAAAAATGAAGCAACTTTATATCAATAAGGGACGTGTTTTATTGTAAATACATATTTTTTTGGAATGATGTATTTGTAATCGAATAAAAAATGAGTACGAATTAGATTATTTTAATTAAAAAAACATTTTTTTTTTACATATTTTGTTTATATTTTAGAAATTAAATATTCTATTTATCTGATTTTCTTATGGATTTTTGACGACGGCCAACATTATGTGCTTCATCAGTATTATTATTGAGTAATGGCATCTAATATTAATTGGACCATCGATCAGTTACATTTTAATAATTGTCTTATCATCTACGCCCATTAAATCTTCACGATTTACATCAAATAGAAGCAACACTGAGAACAAATTACCCTGTTTTTTTTTTTGAACCTATGACAAGGCGTATTTTCTTTCGCATTTCTTCCAAGGCACAGCTATAGTATATTTGATACTATATTTGACATCAAAAATTATATAAATATTTCATACACGGCATTAGCCTCTAGAGAGATAGACGATACAATTCCTTGACTTACGCCTATATCCTACTGGAGCTCCTCCTGTCGACTTCTTGGACCGACCGAAGTCCTTCACCCTGAAAGTCGAGATCACGAGCCTGCCAGAGTCCATTACTCTACATTTTTTTGGGGTATTACAGTTCGTCAACATTTTATACTTATTTATTCGTACAGACAATTAAATTTATAAACTAAAAAATCTAGCACTGAAGAACTATTTTGAACAACAAACTGATATAAAAATTCCAGTTGAAAGTTATACATGAAAAAAATATATGAAAGTATAACTTATAAGGAGACTTTAACATAGATTAGACAAAATAAATAGCATGGTAAAATTTGGGAAGTACTTCTTTTTTTCTTGAACCGACGACGCCACGCGAACTTCTTTCGCATTGCTTCCTCCGCGCCACTCCGTCGTCTTTTTGACATTAAGAACAGTACGAATATTTGCGTAAGCCACAAGATTGGAAATCATTATAAATCCCTGACTTACCCCTTACAGTATGGCTGGAGAACTTCCTGCTGACAACTTAGCTTGACCAGAGTCCACCACTTTGGAAACTCGTACTCCTTGGTAAAAACTAGAGTCAAGATGTTGATGACTTGCATCTTTATATCCCCTATGATTCTATACAATGCTATCCTAACTAAAAAATTTGTGTCATGCTCCCTTGATACAGAATATTTGAAATTAATTTTGCATTTCTTTTGTTTTCAACTTCATTTTTTTCATATTTTGGGTCATTTTTTGTAGTTTTTGTACAATGTGAGGCATTTTTCTCAAATTTTAGATTTGAGCAAGTATTAAACCGTTCATATTTGGAAACAAATTTAATTTATTTGAATAAAAATTGTTATTTATAAATACATTTTTTTCACTTACTGAATTGGTTTTTTAGGTAATTTTTAAGGAAATGAAGTTTTTAGGACATTTTTGTGTGTTTTTTAGGTCATCCACATTCTAACTCTAGTTATAACTTATAAGTTATAACGATATCGTTCGTCGTATATAATCGTCGTCACTCGCATGGTTTCGAAGGGGCATAAAAAAACTAGAGTCAGCAACATATCTGAAGATAGCAGTAAATTGCTAGTAAGGTGTCGTCTTTAGTTTTTTTTACGTCATGAATGATTGATTGTAATCTCCTCCTCACGATGGTTGCCATCTAGCTCTTGGTCCCATATTGAATGCTAGACTTTGCTAGACTCTTTACGTTCATCCTGTTCTTTGGCCATCAGAATGCAGCCAACCATCGTCACGAATTCAGTGTGATTGATATTTGCCTGTACTAAAAGGCTTAGCCTACAGTCTTGGTTGTCAGGCAGTTCGTTCTTCAGCAGGCTTTTCAGAATCGTTTACATACTTAATAACCTCTGCATGCAACGGTCTAGGTTAAATTTTCAGTTGGATACTGTTGCAGTCAATTATAAAAATAAAAATGTATTTTAATAATAATTTTTAAAATAGATATTGAATTTTTTTTTAATTGCTGTCATAAACTAATACAATAAATGACCTTATTTTAAAACTGTTTATGACCATGATATAATTATTAAATCGTCAACAAAAATTTAGAAAATTCATATCACAACTACCATCGGTGGATCATAGTAAGATTCTACGTAATGAGATGTTTTTTAGAAGAATTTATTTCTTAAATTGTGAATGTTGATACTTTATAGTTTATACCTATATTATAATTTATTAATTTTTTTCTAGAGAAGAGAGTTGGTAAGTGAATGTAATATGTATTTTGTAATGTTTTTAATTTTGAACTTCGAATTATTTGATTTGTATCTCACAATTGTTGTAATATTCACCATTCTCAAATCTATACTTACTCTCATTAAGTAATGTTCAATGTTGTATGTATGAATCTGTACAGTTGAGGTTTATCATCCAATATCGAATAAAACTATCAACCATCTACCTCCTACAACAATATTTTGACTCTGGATTCATAAATTATAAAGATAAAGTAACATTTTCAAATGTATTATTTATTTATAATGGAGTTTACTATACATACATATTATTTGGAATGAGATATTTTTACTCAAATAAAAAAAATATGTACGAATTGAGATCATTTTGTTTGAAAAACCCCAATATTTTTTACATATTTTTGTGTATATTTTGGTAACTAAATTTCCTATTTTTCCCATTATCTTATTTATTTTTAACGACGACAAACATTATCTGCTTTATCGAAATGGCATCCAATATTAAATGCACCGTTGATCAGTTAATTTTCACAATTTTTTTCATCATCTACTTTAATTATATGTAAGCCTATGATTTTCATCAAATGGCAGCAACAAGAAGAACAAATTAAAATTATGTAAACTTTTTTTTTAACCGACGAAAATGCTGTAACATTTTTGGCATTGCATCCACGGCATAAGCACCTTTTATTTGATATCAAAAATAATACGAATATATTTTGCATTAGCCTGCACTAGATGGGCAGGCAGGAAAATCACTCGACTTACCACTTAAAATATGATTGAAGCTAATACTGCCGAACTCATATATTTAATTCTTTTACATACTTTGATTTTTTGATTACCATAAAGTCCATTCCTCATCTATGAATATTCAAATTACACTGTATCTATAATTTTAAGGTAGGTTCATTTAAAATATCACATAAATGAAAAATTAATATAATTTTCTATTTTTCAGGTCCCGTAATATCCAGTACGTGTCATATATTTAATGAATTTCTAAGTACAATTTATTTATAGTAATTGAGTTTACTATGAATTACTAACAAAATTAAATAACTGCATATAAATATATTGTAATTATAAGAATATGAATTACGAATAACATTTAAAATTACTCTCTGTTCGACACATTTTATGATCTAATATTCTATGTAGTAAATATTTTAAGTTTTAATAACCGCTTTTATTCGTCTAATCAATTAAATTCCATTTGCTTAAAGAATCTGCACTCAAAGTTCGTGATTGATTTATTTATGATCCTAAGGTGCTAAATATAGTACGGAAAAAGAATTAAAAGTAAAGCTCCATTCTACTTTCGTCAGTTTTCCTTATTACTCTTTTTGTTTTAGATGAAGCAACAGTAAAAATAAATTATTAGGTTATTTGTATTAAAGTGTATCGTTAAAATTATGCTTATGAGTTATAATAATTTAAATATTGAGGTAGCTAAATTATTTATAGTTCCAGAAAAATTAGTACCACTCACTTAAATTAAAACGAGTTAACTGTTAGCATTAAAAGCAAAAAATGTTTATTTTATTGATGAAATTCTGAACCACTTATTTTTTTTTCAATTAATATCCCAATCGTTTACTTAAAAAATATACATCATGCAGTTCACTACAGCATCAAAAGTAAGGTTAGGTTACTTAATACTAAGATTTGATTTAAGTGTTTTTAATCTAAGGAGTTACTGACATACATCACATATGATGCAGAATGTAGATAGGTATACCAAAACCAATTGGAAAATGTCACAATATCATTTATTTTTACAGACCTAGCAATTAAATACCTTGATTTTATAATCGGTATGTATAATTATAAATACCTAAATTGTAAACCTTAAAATTGATTATAAATACTTATATAGTAAATATGTAGTATGTATATTATACATTCAATGTTAAACAGGGAATGTCATATCGTAAAATCCAGAATTTTAAAATATTTTATAATTAATGACTTCTTTTTTTCAGATGACGTTCGTAAGTAATCATTTTTCTTTTTCTTATGATCTTTTGTCCTTACAAAAATTTTCCATTACAAGAAGCATAAGAGGAAATCCATTGAAGTTTCTAATGAGATAACAATATCATTAGCATAAATGTGTGAATTTTTCGGTGTTAGGGGGTTAAAAGAATATTTTGAGAATTTCTGATTAAATGACATGGAATACTTCAAAGTCGGAAAATATTTTGGGAAATATCAGTAATTCCGTAGTTGTAAATGATCCAAATCACTAATATAGAATTTTGTAAAGTATCTATGACTGGAGAATGAGAATACTTTTTGCAGAAATAAATAGCTTAATAAGAACAGGATACGAGGGGGGCCTAATATTGCCGAGGCCAGAGTGATAGTAACCTAACACATGAGTGTTGGGAATAAAATACTTTATTACTTTTCAGGGTTTTTTCAGTCTTTTTTTTATGCTAATCATATTGCGTCTCGCGAAAAAAGTATTAGTAATATTGATCAAAATTGTGAAATTAAAACATAATTTATAATTAATTACAATTTTGACTTTTTTCAGTTACGTCGTGTATGTAATCAGTTTTATTAAAATTTGTTTGTCTTATTTTCTTTCTTCTCACAAAGTTTTTCATTATGAGAAGTATAGGCGGAAATAAATTACATTTTAAAGGAGGATTACAATTCTAAAAATAAAAATTATGGGTGACGGGATTTGCTGTGATCAAAATCACAAATATAATTTTCCCTAAAATATTACAGAAGAATAAGAAGATGTCCTCTTTAAAACGTATTCAATTTATGTCTTATCAGTTCAAATCTTCTTCAAATTGCACATCTTAGCACAGAACAAACAGAACGGAATCTTATTTCATTTAACATGGGCTCTTATGGGAGATGATAAAACTACGTTCGACATTTCTAGATTTTAAACGTGCTGTCATGCACCGGGAATTTCTCTTTTTTTCTTTATATCGTGCAACAATGTTCGTTTAAATTTTTAATACATTATTATATTCAAACAATCAAACCGATTTTTTTTTAAGAAATTGAATTTTTACCATTTATCTAAGTACAGAATGTAAGAAAAACAAAAACTATACATATTTTATTTATCATTATTTAGTTGATGAATGAATAAAAATGCATAGGAACACAGAAGATTACAAAACAAATTACATACGCTGGTTTTAAATAATCTAAGCAGTACTAATTTTTTTTTATGTATATAGTACATGTGTAATTAGTACATACAATTGCCAAGAAAAATTGAAGATTTATCCTAAATAAATATACTGGTAGAAGTATGTGACATTGTTACATAACTTGTACCTATAGTCAGTAGGAATACCTCAAATTCACTTTTACTACTCTCTAGTGCTGTACAATTTAAATTATTACACACTATACATTCAATTAATTTTTTTATTTTTAAATACAATATTTCGGTAAATAATGTATACAATATCAAAACAAATAACAGCAAATAACAGCAAATACAAAAAACTTTTGGACTTAGGAGAGCAAAAAATTCGAGACGTACCCGTGATGGAGTACGAAAATCGACAGACGTGTTGACCACATAGATAATATAATCTTATGTTATCTATGGTTGGCCATATGTTGTTGTTGTTATGAGTGGAATTGCAGACTGACAGTGTAGCCACAAACCACAAAAAACTTAAAAAAAGGGAATTTCTTGGTATGTGGCAGCACGTTTAAAATTCAGAAATGTCGGATGGTTTTTCGATGAGCCTTAAGATTCCCTTCTGTTTGTTCTGTGATCTTAGTATCAGTTGACAGCTTAAACATGAGAATAATTAATTTCTCACAATGATAATTATTTAAACTGAAAATTACAATAAGTGTTTTTGTATTTTTGAATCGTGCACTTTTTTTTGTTGATAGGCGGTATTCAAAAGAGAGGTATTGAAATATTTAGGTAATATTCTATGTTCTTGAGAACATCTCTTAGATATTATTCTTAGGAAAGCATTATGGATGTAGAATAATGTCATAGTTTTTCCAGCACAAGTAAATTACGAAAATCATCAGATACCTCAGGGACATATAGGCGTTTACCATTATAATGTGTTGGGCATAATTCTTGTTTTCTTCAATTTTCAATTAAATAGTGATACAATTTTTCCGTCTCAATAAAATTACTGGAAAGGTTGATCGAAATCAGGATTTTTAAAAATATATTATTCTAATAAATATTATATTTTAAAATAGCTCAAGAAGATGGTACGTAATAAGTTTTATGTTTTTCTTATAATTTTATTTAATCTTAAAAAGCCTAAATGAAAAATCTAGAACAATTTTTAGGAGTTAACATTTACAATATACGTATTAATATTAATGATGCTTATGATTTACATAAAGGGCATTCTTAAAACAATTTATGTCAAATAACGGTCTGACCTTCTTTGCAAAGAATCGATTTTCGAATACAATGTTTTTATACCTTTGAATTCAAATTTAACACATCAGTGATCAATTGTATTGTAACTTATTATTAACACAACAGCTTGTTACTCATATCGTGAACTTTAACATTTTAAAAAAATATTAATAAAATGTATGGACAAGCCAAGTCAATTATTCGTTGCAGAATAATTAGTTTCAAGAAAATAATATATGTAATAAACAATATCATATCCAAGTTTACCGAACTCAAGAATCTCAAATAATTTAATAATATTCCTATTTCTACGTAAGAATGTGCACTTCAATAGCAAATTTTTAAGTTACAAATTTTAATGAATGGCTTACAAAAAAATATGTCATTGATGTTTAGAGTTGTGATTAACGGATATATATATATATTAATGTTTAAAAGTGGTTAAATGTCTGCTGTAGATACAGTAGGTGTCAATCGAATCACTTTAATGGATATGTTAAATTTGAATTCAATAATACTAAGTTATTATATACGAAAAGAATTCTGAGAGAATATATTATGTCACCATTTAATATATTTATGATTGTATGCATGGTATATTTTATGATATTTTTGACTAATAGATTTTATCTGTAATATAATAATAGGTTGTATACTCTATAAGTTTCAAGTACAAAAGAAAAACACTTTTAAATCACAGCAATATAACCAAAACCATAGTTCTTGGTTTTTAAATATATAATTTAATTTTAACTATAAAAAAAAACTGTGAATGTACATTTTTTTATGATCTTTTAGTTAGAGAATTACATATTTACGTGGAATCTAATTTTACATTTTCAATTCTTTGCTATGCAAGTTGAACATTTTATACACTCTTAACTTTTAACGAATTTTTAAATTTTAAATTGAATACATTTTTTCAATCTCTGATCTTTAAATACTCGTTAAAAAATTCTGAATATATTACACACAAATAACATTTTATTGAAATTTATAAAAATAAAAATTGAAAATAAAAAACGTCCATAAAAAGCTCTTAAGGAGCCTCCTCATATTCGTGAACTATTTGTAATGTAATTTCTTTTTACAGAATTTAAGAACATATTCTTGCGAAATGATCATTCAAGTATGTACACTATTAATTATAGTGTGTATTAAAAATTAAAACTGATTATCAATACTTTAAATACGTATAGTATAAATATAATATTTCACTCAATGACGAACATAGCAGTGTTGTAATTAAAACAAAAGTATGAACTTAGTATGTTATTACAATTTGATGTTTATTTAGAAAATATGATAAATAAATACGAAAAAACAATTTGGCAAGTGGAGTAAGCCAGGACTTAGAAGTTAGAATGCATAGAATGTTACTGAAGAGTGTCAGACTTATTTGAAGTAGAATGTAGTAACAACAAAGACAATTGGAAATCATCACAATGTTACATTTTTACAGATAAGCCACAACGATTGGCAGAAGCCTTGTATGGTATGTGTATTATATTTTAGTGTGTATTAAAAGCAAAACTGATGCAAAATACTTTAATAGTAAGTAAGTAAGTCGTGTTTAAATATATTCAATTACAAACAGACCTTGGTTGATCATAAGATAAAAATATAATGTAAGAATTTTGTTACAATTGTTGTTGTTCATATTGGATATTTGACAAAAAAATTCTAGTGTTATATTATTAAATGAAAATTATCACATAGATTTTCAAGATCAAAGAAATGGTTAAACAAAAACAGATTATTCCAGTTGACCTAATACAATAATATTGTCTTGTTATGGATATTAACTATATATTAGAGTATTTTTTAAAATTGTTTATATTTAAAAAAAGAGTATCGGTAAAATTTATTAGAATTGTGAAATCTAAACGTTTTTTTTAATTAAAAACAATTTTTATTTTATTCCAGAATTTTTAGGTTTGTAATTAATTTTATTTTGTAACTTTAGTTTGATTTGAACGTTTCTTTAGTTTGATTTTGTCAAAGAGCATTTTGGCTACACATTCCATTCCGTATGATCAGTTTTGCACCTTGAACTATGGCATGTTCTTCTAGCTCTTTCGGATCACGAAAGTAACTGTTATGGTCATTAGATTTTCTCGTTCGAATAACTCACCTTCAAAGCCACATTAGTCAGTTTCAGAGTGTATTCACGAACCACTGCTTTAATCTTTGTTTCAGTTATAAGTTTGTATCCGTGATACTCAACATTTTGCTCTTCTAATGTTTTTTAATTCGTTGAAATTGGCGGTCGTTTACTGTCAGTATTGCTCATTGCTCATTTCCCTCCACTTTTCTAGTTTTGAATCAATCATTAGTTGTTTATTATCTTTAACATCAAAAAATGTTATTGGAGTTGATAGACATTGGATATTTACATATTGAGTTATCACTATTTCATCCTTTAATTGTACTGTTTTTTGTTTTATCTGAGCTCAACATTTCGTTAGAACTCCTGCCCAACAGCCTAAGGCACTTCGATATTGGCTAATTCGTGATCGTCGATATTGTCTTAACTCACGTGTTTCAAATGTGATTTGCACAATGCCGCCTGGTGCAGATGCACTGACCCCATCCTTAGCTGATTAATCAATGGGTCCTAAGAGTTCTTAGCCCTTAACCATTTGAGCCGTAACGATATGTCTGCTGTATCAACACCATGTTTGAAGTGTTATTATCATTATTTTCACTATTTGAATTGTGAACTATGATAGGAGTAACATATTATATTAAGTTGCGCTTTTGTGACAAGTTCATTCAGAATTATTTTATAGCAATACAGTTTTACAGCAAGCTATAACCTGTTGTTTGTGTAAATAGTGAGAGATATTCCTGACCCCAAAATTCGAGTCAAAACAGTGTAAAGCTCGAGACAAAACAATAGTTTTATATATTTTTTTTATTGAACAAATTTTGATAAAATTAGTCTGTATTTTCAAAAATGTATAGAGAAAATTTTTCAAAACTGGAAATTGTGATGATATTTCAAAATGAATGAACCTAACTACAATGTTTATATTATTCCAGCTAAATACGGTACGCAATCAATGTTATTTTATAAAATATATTTTTATCATAGTGGAATTATTTTCATGATGTTTTCCATTAAGCTTTTTTAGTTATTATAATACCACCATGAAGATTTCATATTAAAAAGCTATCTGTTTTTGGAGAGGCTAATGAAATACTTATTGACGGTTCATAGAAAATTCCCGAACATATTCAAATGTCCAAGTTTTATTTAAATAAACATAAGCTTAGTTATATTTGTAGGTATAATTGATCCATATAATAAAAAAAGTGTATCCATAAGTATTAGAGGATGATAAAACTTTTGGGTAGTCCTAAAAGTGTATTCAATTTATATAAAACTATATAATCATTATTATGAATTAATATGAAATATTATATAATTGAAGATAACTATTTAATGTCATTTCACCATATAATTGTTAGAATTTAAATAGTTTCTTAATAAAATAACAGATATGTAAAATTGATGAAAAATTGATTGTTCAAAATTATTTTACAATTAATTCCTGACAAAGATTTTATTCTTATTCCAGGAAATAAAAGTAAGTAATTATCTTTGTTGTATGAAAGGCATTAGTCTTATGGTTCCTATTCCTTAAAAAATATATATGATGAGAAGCTTAGAAGGAAATCGATTCACAGGTTTAGCTCCACACAGTTTAAAAATCGCTTATTTTCGGGGAACCAAATAATGTACATAGGAATGTTTAAAAAAAAAACCCAGAAAATATTCAAAAGTCCAGGAATTTATAGTAAAATGTTCTTGAATTATCAATTAGTATTATCGTATGTTTAGTTAGACATGAAGTTGTAAGTTATCCAAATCATAAAATAATTTAATAGCATGAAATATTATTCTTAAAATAGCTATAGATATTTGTGATTTATTCAGACTTCAAGAAAATTTGAAAAAGAGCAGTTTATAAAATAATAATATAGTTCACACAAAAACGAAATTACAATTTTTCGAAAAATAATTAAGACAAGCAATTGATTTCTAAAAATTTATTTATTTAATTATATTTTATATATCATTATAAAAAAAAGGTTTTTGAAATTGAAGAACTGTGAAAAGAGGATAGTTATTTCGTGCATTTACACCCCAAAAAAAAGTTCTGGAAACATTTATTTCGTTTGTTTCATTGATATCAATCATGAGTGAATTTTAAACAAGAAAAGAAGAAATTTATTTGGTTCTTTACCCATAACATAATACAACAGATTGAAAATCCATTTCCAACATTCATATTGAAACTTTTTTGGTTATGAAATAGAGTGATATGGAACTACGCTTTCACAGAAATCAAGCACAGTTATGATCAGTTACTACACAAATTCACACATCACTCGCAATGGATATATTCAATATCTCATTTATCTGACTCCTTAAGGAAGGTTTGTTTTAAAAAGCCTTAACAAATATAATATTAAGCTAACAATTGTATTTTGAAATTTAAACAGTTAAATCAGAGTTTCTATAGTTTTGATTTTCTTATTTCTCATTGGATCTTGGATATTACATATTTTAAGTACAGCGGAATACATACGATAAGATCTTTAGGCTGTGGTAAATTGAAGAGGTTCAATTAAAATGATTCACCTCATAAAAAAGTGTAGAATCTATTGAATATTAATTAAACTATCAAGTGATTGAAGTACACGGTGGAGGTGGAGTTGCCGAAAGTTCAAATGCTCACTACCTGTCACAACATCCACACCCAGCATAGCTCTCCAGTCTCCAACCAGGCATGGTATCAACCTACAGGTACAAAACTAAAAATTCAGCAAAAAATTAGCCCGAACTTAGCCTTCATTCCTACTTCTGGACATAAGCCCATATGCAAAAAAATACGAATACTGAAACACACGTATGATGTAAAACTCATATATGTATATATTGAAAATTTTTAATACATAGATTATTTTTACAGATATAAAAAGACGTATCAATGAGTTCAAATCAAGTATGTTAAAAATATGTATGTTCTAAAAATGATTTTATTACCAAAAAGTTTAATAAAATAACAATGTATAGAATATATTATTATTCAATATCAAAAAGATCAAGGTTGTACTTAAAATGCAATCATGGTGTTGGAATGCAGTTACAATTTGTACAAATTGTTTTTTGATTTTATTTTTTATATGTATTTTTATTTTTGTGAGTGTAAAAAGCATTAGTAAAATTGATCAAATTATAAATGTTTAAATATATTTTATAATAAATACAAATTGTTCCATTTAGAGAATCATAAACAGATTTGAATTTGAATTTCAGAGGAGCTTACATTTTTAATATCCATGTGGGTGGACCGCGTACTTTCCTTGTCTTAAACTATGGACAGTAGATTTTAAGAAAACTTCATTGTTAATCGAGCTAAAAAACATCGTTCATAGCACATAAATCATATTGGACATAGCATAATAATTAAAGGGTGGACTTGGGGAGTATCTTGACACGGTACGCGGCAGCAGCCAGTACAAAGTACAGGCACCGCCACGTCCGGTCTACGACTTTATCAACCACCACCACGGGTGACTACGACGCGACACCGTCGACTCTCCCACCACGCCGCAATGGCTAGGTGGGACGGGAATACTAAGTGCGCTGGACAAGCACCGGCCGGCGGCGGCGACGGGGTCGCTCTCTTACACCGATCGTCGAACCGCACGCACCAGCACCTGAGATCACCGTATTACCACGAATAAATCGTACACAGACATAATTACATACACCTATATTTGCGTGTCCTACCTGTTTTGCTCTACATCAATAAAAATGTTAATCCACCATAACCGCGATCGTCATTTGTGTATTTTTTTTGTTGACGTTCATCTCTGGTTTTGGTTTGTGACTCAAACCACCACCTCAAGACCGTCTCACCGTAACCCACAACACCGCCGTAGCCGCGTCAATCTTAATGTGATGAATTTGTTAAATTAGTATGAAACAGAAATGCATCTATAAAAACAAATGAAATATATTCTGAGCAAAGATGGACCCTTAACCAATAGAATTATTTTGTATTTTATTTGTCTTAAACTATGGACAGTAGATTAAAAAAAAAACAAGTCCAGGAACTAAAAAAATAAAAATAAAAAATAACTAGTTACATCGTCTTTGCAAACCATCAATTTACGAATACAAGAATTTTATATTTAAGAAATCAAAGTTTTACACAACTATTACAGTTATTCACACTACACCTACAGTATAGCAAAACTTGTAGTTTGGTGGTTAAATAGTGTTTTGGTCACCGAGTGTCTAACACTGTACAAAATGGATTTAGTTTTCGTTTGGTAATTTGGAATTGGATAACTGGCGGTAAATCTGATTTTCTGTTTATTATGCATTACATAATTGGCCTTGACATTGTCTGAGATGAAATCAGTAATTTGTTTTGATAAAAGTAATTTGGAGATTATTTTGTCCTCAATGGAAATTTTAGGAAGAATAATTAGCTTGGATTCAACATTTGATTCATTCTTTTACATCATTTGAGAGGTGAAAATATGATAGCACACTTTAAAGATTTTCTAGATGATAGCTAAGACAACCAGCTTTTATGATAGCAATGTCGAAGACATCGGCATATGATAGATAATATTGATCTTCATGTCGTAGTCAATACAATTTTTGTAAACTTGAACTGTTGCGAGTCCCGCTGGAGGACAACCGTTTACTAGAGGTTTATGAGTAAAGTATGTGTTGACGTTGGTAATTTGAATGAATGGTTGTATTGGGACAGGTGAGTCTCGATTCACACGATGAAGTCAACATTTTTAATTTGAAATAGATCAAGGAGTTCACCTTGCTGGTCCCAAACAGAATTCTGGTGTCTAACATTAGGAGGTAGATGGCATCAGATGAGAGCAAATATATATAAATGAGAACGACTCAAATGTTAACTGTGCAGGCTGAGGGCTCCGAGAGCAATTTAGTAAGCACTTGGATGGTGGCTGGATAAACAAGTTCATCGGGAAATACAAATGTACAATAACGTGATGGTTTTGTTGAATTATTATGGCACTTTAAAAATCTACTCTTAAGAGAGTTGTACTCGAAACCTACAGTGAAATGTGGTATTGTCCTTGCCTTAAATTATCAACTGGGGATTATATGAAAACCTCATTGTTAATGCAGCTAATATAATAAGCGTCAGACAAAATGTTATATCATTGGACATACCATATAAATCAGCAAGTCCGGAGAGTCATGTGTTGGAAATTACATATTTTTGGATAAGCTGTTTATTTATTTTTTTATTGCGCTTATCTGTGTATATATGATTATGATTTACAAAAGTCAGGTAATTCCAAAATATAAAATAATTATTTTCTACAATTTATATTTAATTCTAGAAGGCGCTGGTACGTATAATCCAGTTTTATTTTGGAAAATATGATTGTCCTATGGTAATGTTTATTCACAGAAAATTGTCCACAATAGGAAGCACAAATTAAAATCCACTGAAATATAAGATTCTGTTCTCGTAGATGCTTATGAAATGCCTTAAGGAAAATCTAATGAAATGCCCGTGATTATTCCCAAGTCCAAGAACTTATCGAAAATAACCAGTTATAAACAGTCTTTTTTAGAATATCTTAGGGAAGCAATGATCTCTCTCAACTAAAAGTCCGTCTATTTTTATGGATGCATATGAAATACTTATGGAAGTTTCATAGAAAAATCCTATTAATATTGACTGTGTCATGTCCATGACTTTATCTCGAATAAACTGTTCGACTTTCTTTGGTCAGAACATTACAATTACAATGATTTATTGATACATAATTATATAGTTTAAAGTAATACGTATTTGAAAATTGTTTTTCCTTTCTTATGACCATCATACATGAAAAATCGTATTTAATAATTAAAACAAAAATAATTGTTTATAAATACTCTATAGCGACATTACAATGCTTAAAAGAATCAATCAACTTCGAAATGTTACCACAAGGGACATAATTTTTTCATTAGGAAGTCCATTATGTCATGTGTTGGAGATTAAAAATTTTGTATATTTTGTGTATTTATTTATTTTAATTCTATTTGATAACATTTATCTGTGTTGATAAGAAAGTATTATTATGATTTATCAACATCTGGAAATTTAAAAATATTTTATAATTATTATTTACAATTTATATTTCAGATATATCACGTACGTAATCTGTTTTATTTTGGAAAATGTGAATGTTTAATGATTACTGTTTATTCTTAGAAAAATGTTCGATGATAAGAAACATACATGAAAATCCAATTAAATATTTTGAGTATTTTTTCGGAGACGAGAATGAAGTACATACTTTAGTTTTTTAAAAAATTCCTGTGAATATTTTAGAATTGAAATTGCATTATTTAATTTATAAGCAAGTAGACGTATAGTGATATCAGAAAGAAACGATACGTAGTTGTCAAAAAATGTTTGGATATTATGGAGATGCATTAAAATATTTTACTTCCTTTGAATTATTTTTAGATTCATTAGAATAATTATCTGAAAACTTATAAAAATACTTATAAAATAAAAAATTATGGAATGCAGATGAATTGAAAAAATAGAAAATTATCAGAATGTTTTTTTTTATACAGGACATCATGCTCGAATTCAATCATTTATAAACCGTATGTATAGAAAAATATCTGTGTAATGAAACTTAAATTGATAGTAATAAACTTTAATAGTAGCCATATACGTAGTGTCTAAATCATAAAATGTATTATACATTTCTTTGCAATTCGGTTATAAAACAGCCCAAGTACAAAGATATATTTAATACTACTACAGCATCACTGATAATTTAAGAATAATACCCTCTCCGCTCAAAATCGATTTTCCAATACAATGATATGATATCGTTGAATTCAAATTTAACACAATCCGTTACAGAGATCTAGTAGACACTTAATAAACAGCAGATCGACGTCAGATTATTCGCTTTTTTCTTATTAAAACTTCAAATGAAAAAAAATTATTTCACAAGAAATAAAATAAAAATAAACGGAATTAATCATTGTTCTTAATAAATATAGTAAGAATAAAATAATAAATAATAATTTGAGAGAATGGTTAGTGGTTACACGATATAATATTACGAGTGTTTGTATACTCATTAATAAGTACCTAGGTACTTGTCATCATATTTTTATTTACATATGGAAATACAACTGAATTAAATAATACAGATTCATAAAATTAATTATTATGTTAGAGTTTCTCATTGATTAAAGTATGAAAGTACATAATCATATACAGAAATTTATATGAAACTGTAAGACCTCCATTAAATACGTATAATGTATGTTGGCTTTAAAAGGGGTAGGGTTGTTTTATTTTTTATACAAAAAAGTAACTTAAGTTTATCTCAGTTTAACTTGAAATTCTGAGAAGTTTAAAAATAAAGTGACATTTAACATTGAAATTAACTTACGTATTTCTATATCAAATTAGCCCGACCTTGATCAACAATGAATTTTGTGAACTATAGCACTTTTTCGATATAATTTCCTTTGAAAGTATGTTTCAGAATATTTCTAGTATATTTATCATGAACATACTATGGAGAAAATTCTTAATGTCACATTTTGTAGTGAGAAAAAATACATAGTTTTTAAATCTCAAGTGGTTGGAGCAATAACAACACAGTATCCCTTTGATTATAATGTATTAATTGTCATGGCAAGAGTTCCATGTGAAGAAGATTCATCATTCAGAGTTCATATATTTTATTTTTTTTAAAATTATTTTATATGGCAATTTTCTGCCTCGATAAAATATATTGAAATCTTGAATTTGAAATTGTTTAAAAGTAATTTCAATTTTTTTTTTCAGAAAATATATGTAAGTATTACATTTTCCTATGTACAACATTTTTGACCTATAATGGTTTTTATTTTGAAAAAGTTTTCCATTATAAGAAATAGAGTCAGAAATCCAATACATTTTCAGTGGGGGCTTATCATTTTAAAATATGGTTCAGAAGCTATGATAATACACAACTGTCTATTTTCGGAAATAGAAATTTCGACTATTTAGGTTACATCAAAAATTATTTGTTTGAAGAATATTTTGCTAATAGTAGAGTTCAGTTAATTTTTTTTTTTTGTACATAAATGGTTGAAAGTTGGTTACATGACCAGATGAGGTGAAATCACGAATCAAACTGTCAAGTTTATTAACAAAAAGTGTTCTCACAGACATTACATTGTATTAATTTTTGAGTGCATGTTGTTATGTCTGAGCATTATAAATGTTTGTATTTTGTAATTATTTAAAAGGGAACTTAAAAAATATTTTAATGTTCTTCTTCTTCTTCTTCTGCTGGCTTTATCTACTCTACAAGAGTTTTTTCCGCCATCACTACTTCACGCCACTTCTCTCGATCATGTACTATATTTCTCCAGTCCTAAAATTCCTATCCTTTTTAGATCTTCCTCGACCACATCCATCCGCCTTTTTCTCGGTCGTCCTCGTGGTCTCTTACCTGTAGGTTTCCAAGACGGTACTGTTTTGGTTATCTTGTCATTACCCTCTCGCATAATGTGCCCAAACCACTGGATTCTTTGTCCTCTTATGTAATATTTAATTGGAGTCATTTCTGTTTCTTCAATTAGTTCTTTGTTAAACTTTCTCCTCCACATACCAGTATTCTCGTCTAATTTGGGTTCACATATCATACGCCATATCTTGTTTTCAAAGGTTGTTAGTCTTCGTTCTGTTACGCTTGTAGTCGTCCAAGCTTCGCATCCATATGTTAATATAGCTCTCACTATTACTGTGTAGAGTCTAACTTTTGTTTTCTTTGATAGCATTTTATTTTTGAAAAATTTGAATAATGCAAATGACGCCTTTCCTGCTTTTATTATCCTTACTCCAATCTCTTGTGACCAGTCATTCTTTGTATTTATACATACGCCAAGGTATTTAAACTCATTAACTTTTTCATATATCGATTCATTCGAGTCGGAGTCCGTAAAATCTGTATTCATGTCTAATAACTCCATGATCTTTGTCTTTTCGGTGTTTATTTTTAGACCTAATTTTTCTGCTGCTATTTCTAGCACTTTCGCTGCTTTTTCTGTGTCATCTCTGGTATTGCCTATAATGTTTAGGTCATCAGCAAAGCCTAGGATTTGAATTTTTTGCTGATTTATTTCTATACCCGTTGTCTCTTTCTGCAACTCTCTGATCGCTTTCTCTAAAGCTAGATTAAACAATACTGGAGATAATGCATCCCCTTGCTTTAGCCCTGTTTCCACTGTAAATGTTTCGGAGATTGTCTGGTCTATCCTGACTTTATACTGTTATCCTTCCATACACATTCTGACTAAGTTCCTTAGCTTCTTCGGTATATCAAATTCCGTCATTACGTTGTACAGGCTCTCTCGATGTACGCTATCATAGGCTTTCTTAAATTCAACAAATATCTGCCAGAGGTCTTGTCGATATTCATACTTCTGATGATCTGACCTATAATTGTAATTTGTTCAATAGTTGACCTCCCCTTCCTGAAACCACATTGATATTCACCTAGGTTTTCTTCTATATAGGGACTTATACAGTTCAGTAGCACTTTGGAGAATACTTTATGTGCTGAGGTTAGGAGCGATATTCCTCTGTAATTTCCACATTCAGTTTTATCACCTTTCTTGTGAATGGGTATGATTACTGCTTTTTTCCATTCTTCAGGCATTTGTTCTTCTTCCCAAGTCTTTTGGAATATTTTGAAGATAACCTTGTGCATTTCTTCGCCCCCGTATTTAATAAGCTCAGCCGGTATATCATCAGATCCTGGAGCTTTCCAGTTCTTTAGACTGTTGATAGCAACCTTGACTTCATCCAACTTTATATCACTAATCATTGGTTCCGCTGTCTGTTAATGCGCCTTTCCTTTACTGATTTACTGGTATTGCCGCATTTAGAAGATCAATGAAATACTCTCTCCATCTTTTAGCTTTATCGCTTGGTTCCATAATAGTATTTCCATTTTTGTCCTTTATTGCCTTTAAAGTTGGGTTGAAGTCTTTATATCGTCCAATAGTCTTGAAGAAGTTTCTAATTTTTCCTTGTGAGCGATCCTTTTCTGCTTCTTCCAGAATCCCATTTATGAATTTCCTTTTTTCTCTCTGTATTATTCTCTTACAGTTTTTTTTTTCATTGAGAAAAATATTCTTCTCTATCTGACTCCCAGCTCTTCTAAAATCTGATCTTGCTATGCGTCTTTTTTCTATGGCTTCCCTACATATCATTTTAATATTAATAATATTTTTATTTATTCCAGCTTATTTAAGTATGCAATTAATTTTATTTTTAAAAGATGTTTGTTATGGAGTATTGCATATTCATATAAAGTTTTCCATTATGGAAAGCGCAGGTGGAAATAAATTACAATTTCTGTGAAGGCTAATATAGTAATATTTGTATGCAAAGAAGGACTGCGATAGCAAAAAACTTAAAACCTGACAATCTCTGATTGAGAACATAATAATTTGTTATTGTTCAGAATTATATTTCAATGTTTAATGAATATTAAAGTTGAAAGTGTTACGAATCACAAACATTATAAGCTTGTATAACAGTTTATATTTATTTATATGCATCAAAAAAAAAAAAGAAAAATAGTTATTAACCATAAAGATATCTAATATCTATCGTGTCTTGACGGTCAGCCTTGGAGTATAAAAATAATGGTGCATTATTTAGTAAAAATGTCCACATAGTTTTTCAACCTCAAGTCAACGGTGTTACATAATTGACCGGTTTTCCCAAGAGACATAATTAATACATTAATTGTCGAGTCCAGATTTGCATATAAACGTGCTATTTATCAAATTCAGAAAATTCAGAAATATTTCATAACTATCATGTAACTAAAAAATATTAATTTATTTCAGATTTCTTCAGTACGTAATGACTTATATTTTATAATATATGTTTGTCTTGTAGGTGGTGGTGGTTATTCTTCTAACTATATTTTCTATTATGAGAAGCATAGGTGGAATTCCTTTAAAATTCAGTATGAAGATTTTTAATTTAAAAATAATTTTTGGCTGGGGGAAGGGCAATGATATTACATAACTAAGAAGCTGTTTGTTTTGGATATTTATAATAAAACTCATATGGATTTTTCATAGGAAATCATTAAATATATTCGAAAGCATATTAATATTAGTAAATTTTCTAGTAAATTTAAACTATGTCTTATGTTTACTTAAACTTGTAATGGTAAATGTTCCGAATCACAAAAAAGTTATATTTAAAATAAAATTTTACAGGATACTTAAAAAACTTGTTTTCTATTTGCACAATATTATTTAAATTGACTTTAAAATGTATACGATTACAGTAGGCATTGTAATTATTGGATTGAAAACAAATTTTTAACCAGATTCATTATTTACATTACTTTTTTTTTTAGAAATTTTCCCGGTACATAGAGTCAAATACGACTATATTTCAAAATTATTTCTTATTTCCGGATACATTCTTTTTTGAGCATACCTAGTGGAACAGCATAAAATGAGAGTAAACTCATGAAAAACCAATAATTGGTTATATAAGGGAACATATTATTATTGTGTTGGGTATTCTACATTATTGAATATTCTATTTAATTACAATCTTGGTAAAATTAATGAAAATTCTGAAATTTAATAAATACTTTATAATTAATACCTAATTATAATTTTTTTTTATTTTAGATCGACCAAGTACATAATAATTTTAATTTTTTTAATTATGTTAGTCTTAAAGAGGTGTATATTATTTAAACTTATGGATCGTTCCAGAGAGAATTTGAATCATTTCAGTATAAAATACAAAAATCGAATTTCAGAAATAGCCTTAAATGTCAGTTGTCATTTTGAAGAAGGAAATTATAATAATTTCTTTATTTTAATAATAATTTAAACTGCCTATCGTTAATGTATATTCTACTTGCACAATAATAATTCTCTTTTTTTAAGTGATGTCATAAAGAAGTAGTGAATTACATATTTAATATTCCTAGTGGTACATTATAATGTGGGAGTTATGGTTACTCAGTAACCTCATGGATTTTTCCAACATATGTAAATAGCCTCACGAAAACTGGTAATCCCGAAGGACTCGATATATATATTGGGATAGAGTGTCACGTTTTGCGTATAATATAAATAATACAATTATTTTTGGTGTCTATTTTTGTGTCCGTGTAAACAATTATGTTAAAAATGATAAAATCGTATAATACAAAAGTATGTTATAATTAATTCATCACTTATGATTTTATTTTATCCAGATCCATGTAATTAATGACCTCTGTTTTGTAAAAGTTTTGAGTCTTATGATTAATATTGATAAAATATTTTCTGAGAAGCGTTTGTCGAAATTCATCAGTGTTTTAGCCTCAAATAATTGAAAAAATGCTTTTGTTGAAGTTAATGAAATACTCAGTGATATTTCATAAACAACCAGTAAAAATATTCATAAGTCCAAGAATTTATAGTTCATATTCAAGAATATTTTAACTATTGTGATATGTTTAATTAAACTTGTAATGGTAAATGTTCTGAATCACAAAAAAAATAAAAAGATTCATAAACTTTTATACCATTGCACAATATGATTTACATTAAATTCAAAATATACATTGTCAGTTGTCCGTATAATGATTGGATTTTGAATATTTCCCTTACAACAATAATTATTTATACTGCTTAAGGTGAAGTTATATTTAGGGATTATTTCTTATTCCTGGATACATTCCGTTTAGAATATTTCTGGAGACAGTCACATCATTAAGTGAGACTAACGATAACTGAGTAACCTCTTAGATTTTTCTGGCATAATTTAATTGACAATGATAGGGTGTTAAGTGTTGAAAATTGTACAATATTATTTAATATTCATTTTTGTGAAATTTTTCTGTCTTGGTGTGGCGGTAAACAATTTTGGTGAATTTCATCAAAATCTGAATAATTAAAAATAATTTACAAATATTAATAGTTAAATACAATTTTCGTTTTATTCCAGATACACAAGGTACTGTATCTGTTTCATTTTGTAAATGACATTTGTCTAATAGTGTAGCATATTTTTACAAAAAAATATTTCTATATAAGAAAAGTAGATGGATAGCAATTAAGATTCAGGAAGATACTCAAATTTAGCATAAATAAGCTAGGGGGGGGGGGGGCTGTATCATCCGACACAATTAAAGAGGTGTTTTTTTATGGAGAGGTTAATAAAATACTTATTGTTGTTTCATAGAAAATTTACAAATATATTATCCAGTACTTTATCGTTTCCATTCGAGTATTTTTTTTAAATTGTAGATATATTTGATTAGACATTTAGTTATAAATAATCTTAATCACAAAAGTATAATATTTTTGAGTATAACACTATAATAAAAATAATTTAGATGATTTAAAAAATGTAATTGATTTAAACCATATGATATTAATCAATTTCAATATATATAGTTGAGTGTGAGTTATCCATTTAATGATTGAAATTTCAAATAATTTACTAACTAAAATAATTATTAAAGCAGCCCATTTTTTTTAGTATTTCCCTGAGAGGTAGAGTGATATTTCAGGATTTTTAATTAGTTCCGAAATTATTTCCTAAAGATTATTTCTAATAGCACATAATAAAGTGAAAGTAACATTTATTCAGTAACCTCATAGATTTTCCCAGCTCAATTAAATGTTATAACAAGAACTGGTTATCCCAAATGATATAATATATTAAATGCCAAGGATAGGATGTAATGTGTTGATCATTATAGAATATTATTTAAAACCATTTTTCTGTCTTGGTATGATGGTAAACAATCTTGGTAGAGTTCATCAACATCGAGATATTTAAAAATATTTTATAAGTAATATCTGATTACAATTTTTATTTTATTCCAGATGGACAAGGTACTTTATCAATTTCATTTTGTAAATTATGTTTGTTTAATAGTATAGTATATTCTTCTAAAGAAATTTTTCTGCATAAGAAACTTAAATGGATATCAATTGATTCAGGGTTATTGTTTTTTGAGGAGATTAATGAAATACGTATAGGTAGGTATTGATGTTTCATAGAAAATTCACGAAAATATTGTCCAGTAATTTATAGTATACATTCATGTATTTTATAATATTGTTCATATGTTTGATTAGACTTGCAGTTGTAAATTATTATCTTAATCACAAAACTATTATACATTTGAATACTACATTTTAATAGAATTTTTATAGAAATTATTTGGATGATTTAAAAAATGTATTTAATTCAGGGCTTGCAAACGTTATATTTGATAAAAAACGATTGAAATTTGTAAACGTAATTATAACGGAAAACGGTAAACGTAAATAAATAAATAACACAAAACAAAACGTAACGTTTAACAAAATATATGATGTATCATTAAACAAAACATAACGCAAAACGGTGCATATTGTATTCCATTAAACGAAATAATTAATTCCCAATTATTTAATAATACTTAGTAGTATTCAATTATTTATTCAATCCAAGAATTAATTTTATTCCGTATCCGGCCTATCCGGGAGATCCCGTATTAGATATTATTTTAAAACTTAATAAGAAGTTATTAATAGAATAAGTTAATTACCAATAGGTAGCTAATAATAGTGATGCTCTGATAATATTGTACTGTACGATCTGTACTACGGTCGAAATTTATACCACTCAAGTTATTCAACTATTGTGTTCGGTGTTCAGTTTGCTCAGATTTATTCACTCGTCAGTGTTTGTCTAATATTGTTGTCAAATGTTAAATATTTATATTTTATACTAATATACTTATAGTTTTAACGTGCATACGTTTTCTTTATATTAGTTAAACCCATTTAATTAAATAAATAAAATTAAACAATACCTACTTAAAACTCAGAATAGGGAAATTATGTCCCCAAAAAAAGGTCATAGTCGTATACTATTAAATTGCGGCCTGTGTACTTTTAAAACAGGTATCTAAATACCTACTTTTAAATTTTAAATAACGATAAACGCAAAAATTGTATAACGTTTTAATTATGAATAACGATAAACGTAAAAATTGTATATAGTTTTAATTCTGAATAACGATAAACACAAAAGTTGAATAACGTTTAAATTTTGAATAACGATAAACTCAAAATTTGTATAACGTTTTGATTGTAAATAACGTAAAACAAAATTTATTTTTCAAATGCAAGCCCTGATTTAATTTAAATAAAATAATATTAATCAATTTCAGTACATATAAATTATGTGAGTTAAAATTAAACAGAGTGTCATGATTAAAACAAAAGTACCGGTTATTCAGTAAGCTCATAGGTTTTCCCAGCTCAAGTAAATAGCATAACAAAAACAGGTTATCAAAAGGTACTTAACTTTTTAATGACAAGGACTGAGTGCCATGTGTTGGGCATTATATAATAAATAATATTATTTTTGATGACATTTTTCGGTCTCAGTAAACAGTAATATTAAATTTTATCAAAATCCGATATTCAAGAAACTTATATTGTTTATGCTTAACCATTTTTTTTTTATTCCAGCTCCTGGAAGTAATTTGATTTATTTTGTATAAAGTGTTTGTCCTCTAGAGGTATAGAAATATTTCTGGAATATTCCTATTTCCTGGGAACATTCCATAGAGAATATTTTTAGTAGTGCAATATTCTTTAATAATATGACATAAAATCGTTAAATGAAAATAACCTCATGGTTTTCCATCTCCAGTAAATGACGTAAAAATATCAGATTATCCAATTGACATAATGCGAGCCCGGGTTATCATAATACTACTGTGTTGGGCATCATATATTTTTGAATTACTTTGGTTTATTTTTAATTTATTTTCATGAAATGTTCTGTAGCATATAGTAAGTATTGCCAAGATAAATCAAAATTTTAATATTAAATTTTAATTTAAGTTCGTTGAAAATTTCTATTTTATCATTATAAAAATAATTATTTTATAAACACTTTGTGTTGAGTAAAATTTTGTTTGGGTTATGGCAAAAGTTTATTTTTATATACTTTTATAATCAATTTCCACGAGTCTGCGGGAGACCAATCTATGCATGCAGTCAAAAAAACTAATGCTTATTTTTTTCAGCATATTTATGGGAAAACCCCGTTAATTTTTACTGTCAGAATGTGGTTAGAAGATTACACGACAATTCTTTTTTTAAAAATATATTAAATGACTTATTACCTTGACTTATTATAAATGAAAATGCAATTGTAAAATTAATTTTTATTTACATTCTAATTAAAATTGTTATTGTTTTGATTATTATTACAATAATTTATGTACTGGCTTTAACCTATGTTTATATTCATATTTATTATTATTTTAAATTTCTAAATATCAAAAGCTTACACAATACAATATTTAAGTATACATACAGTGTGAATAAATATTTGGAAAAGTATAACTATTTTATAATTTTCTGTTTTTACAAGAGTCAATGAATATTTTAGGTTTTAACATGATTATTATTATTTTTTTAAGTTAAGCTTTCCTGTAAGTTCTTGTGAGGCATGTATATTTTTTTAAAGGCACTTTGAGTTTGTTTCGTGAAAATATAAAAATAAAAATAAATACAAAACATGAAATTTTCATTACAATATTACTATATAACATTTTACTCCAAATGTATATAATATAATGAGAGTTCGACGAAAATCGTTCTGTTTCAGTCAATACCTTATATCCATCCTAAATAACATGACTGAATATTTTGAATGTGCCATATATAGACATGATATTTTAACATGTTGAAGAACGATCTTTCGAATTGATGATGATATTCATGAGGTGCTCAATATATTTTTCTAAATTACATTCTCGATACGCACATTCGAACTGATCAATATTAGTTAGATGTTATTAAGTTATTACACACATCGACATACACATAACACAATACTTTTTACATAATGATTATATAACACAGATCAGTTGGAGGTTAATGAAATACAATTTAAAATAATATTTTTTTGCAGTCTTCAAATTACGAATATTTTGTGTATGCGTGTACAAATGTTAGGTGTGTACTTAATTCTCACTTAAATCATAACTATCCTTGGTCTTAAAAACGGAACTTATATTCCATTCGTTTTTTGTATACTTAAAAACAAGACTTACATTCATACTTTTGGCATGATATTACAGAATTGCAATTCATTAGGTGTAATATTATTACCATATTCACAATTATTAATGCAGTCTAAAATGCTCCGAATATATAGACCGATCTTAGGAAATTAGAAAATGGTAGCTGCATAAATTTCGATTGCTTTTTCTAGAACCAAATAATGTTTTAAGTTGTTTTCTTCAAAACATTAATTATACCGAACATCCTATGGATGATAGTGTTATGAAATAAGCAGACTATCTCGTTGACAACTATTTAATAAAACCATTTAACTATTCTTCAGAAATGTAAAGATTAGCAAGCTCTAGTTTAAAACTCACAAATAATAACCGTGAATCCTTCCAACAAATTTCAATGGAAGATTTCATCACAGATTATATTAAGCTATTATTATATTATTATTATATTAATTTTTTAATATAATCTGTGATTTTATCAAGAATCTTCATCCATATTTATTTTGCTTTCAGTTTTAATTGATAGGGTGAAAGCTGAAATTGATTTAAAACTTAGAAGTGCTCACTTGACTGACGTTACTCAAGATCAATGCGAGTGAGAAAATCCAAAAATGAAAATTATAAAACAAATTATCAAAACGAAAAACTTGACAAGTACAGTTATCGTTTTTACATAATTTATTTAAATAGCTACGAGTAGTTGTTACTTAATATTCTATATATCACTAAAATATTGTATTTACACTTTTAAGTATGATTTTATTAAGTTAATTTCAAAAAATTATCAGACAATGACAATTTTATAAGAAATACTAGGAGTCCCGTCACGGCGATTCCCGTGTAATATATAGCTATATAAAAAACTACCCTTTTACAACCTTAGAGGTCTATTATGAAAAATAATTAAAAAAAAAAAAATTCTTTTTGAGTACAAATAATGCTAATGATTCCATACACAAATTGTTGTTAAACAATTATGCTATAGTTATAATTATAATTTGTATATTAATTATTTTGATTGTGTACATACCGATGAGTGGCTATAAGTGTAACTCAGCTGACACTGCTGACAGCCACCTTGTTAGGCAATGCACTAAAATTTAATTTGATGCATTCTTAAACCTGATTTATCCGCTTAACCAATGGCAACCAAAAAATTTTAAAAAGTACCATGTTCTACTAAAAAATTAAGAAAGTTGAGAGGAAAATTAGTATTCATTAAAATAAACATGCATATTGTATACCTATATATACATATTGTATGGCACGGCGGCCCGCGGGTGACTTAAGTTTGTTTAAAATTTTAAGAGTGATTGCTTAAATAAACCTGATAAACAAACACTTATCAAAAAACTTACTGTATAATTTTTCATTAATCTTCCGATTGATTCCACTGTGAAATGAGCAGTAAGAAATTATACATTAACTGTTTTATAACATAGATCGAAGATAGATGGATCTATTTTAAATGATAAGAAATAAGCTTGATGCTTCGACTAAGGGAAATAGGGATTAATTTTTATATACATAAATAGACATAGATAGATTGTAGAATTTTACTTCTCGGAAAAATTCATATATACATGCCGATAAAGCCGGGACGTCATTTTTTTTTTGGGGGGGGGGGGAGCAGATTGTGCAACGGCATCAGTAATTTAAAATATGTTAACAATTATACTCCGATGGGCCTTCATAATTAACTTGTACATTATGATTTCATATATAGGTAATATAAATAAAATATTTTTTTTTTTTAAATTTTTGTATATTTTTGGTTTATCAGGTGAATTTATTATACCTACCTCATTTGCTTATTTTTTTCAAATAATAGTGAAATCACTTTAGCTGGTTTTGTTTATAAGAATTTAATGCTTTGAATTCCTATAACTATTTAAAAGTTGCATTAGACGTAATGAGTTTCAATAAATTAGAATTATAAAAGGGAGGGGATCCAAGTAACACAAAAATGTTCTTAATATATTATAAGAAGATATCGATATGTATTATTCATGGATATGGATTATTATATTATGATCTATAGATCTGCTCACAGTAATCAAAACTTGCAAAATGAGCCGACTATAGATACTCTGTGAATATTCTATCGTCTATAAATATTTTTTAAGAATATTCATGTCATTTACCCAAATATTCATATAATAATCACTGGATAATTATTGCAAATTATTTACTTCATATTAGAAGAATATTCTTATTAAGAATTTTATAGTTATTCTTTGAATATTCATAGATTAACTTACTAGATTTTTATATAATATTATTAGAATATTCATTTCATAATTTTAAATGTGTGATTCATAATAATATGATATATTATATTATAAATACATACATCTATAAATATATAGGTATGTATAATACTATATATAGGTCTATCCATATAAGATCAAAACAATTTCATCAACTTGTTATTTCTAATTAATAATATATAAAAGTATAAAATATCATAAATTAATAACAAAACATTTTATTTTTAAATTTGAAGAGTTTCACAAATAATTGGATAAATTCAAGTTTATGTAACTTCTACTGCTGCTTGTTTGCGCCTTTCAAATGCTTTGGTAAGCCAAATACTTGCTACTATTTCAATCTGTTTGACAGAAGTATCAGCATTGTTGGTTGATGAATGGATAGCCTGTAACAAACATAATAATTTATAATTGTATTAACTAGTTAACCTTTTAAGTTTATTTTATTATCATTGCAAATTTATCATATCTATAAAGCATATTAATATACAAGTGCCTATACAAGAGATAATTATAAGTATAATTGCTACCAACTTATAAGCAACATTAGTTATACAGTTGTCAAAATTTGAAAGAATAAAATTGCAGAATTTTATAATTCACTGTTTTGGGTAAAAATAATACTTATTTAATGCACTCCAAATAAAATTTGGATACTTTGTATTCTTTTGACACAATCAGGGGTGTTATTTTTCTTTAACAATTTTAATAATAACAATAATTTTACTAAAAGTATTTAATGTTTTGTGGAATACTACCACTACCCATGACTGGTAATAGGGTTTTATATTGAAAAAAATATGAATAAAAAAAAATTTACAATGCTCACTAATAAGTAATGATGCCAGAATAGTATTGTTAAAAGCAGTTTTGTTTTCCTTGTGCCCTGTGTAACAGAAAGATTTGGCAAAATCATTGGTTATTAACTTTCTTAATATTTGTCTTATTGACTCTTTAAAATTAGATCCACCAAGCATGGCCAACATTTTCACCTAAATTTTCAATAAATGTTCATAGTTTATACACAGTTATTTAAATTAATATTATAATTTGCCTATAATAAATTATCATTTTATCATATAATGTTTTATCGTTAGTCAAAGTCTCTTTAAAATTGGTTAGTGATAACTCATTGGATATTGGAAGCATCGCACATATATTTTCAAACTCATCGTTAGAAATTGATGATACTGTAATTGTAATAAATGAAGTTTGTTTGTCCTGTTTTTCCTAAATGTTGTTTACAACCATCACAATTGTGTGAAGGTCGCTTTGTTCTTTACATCTGGCGTTTGAAGTAATAAGTTGTCTCAAGATCTGTGTTTCAACTTCTATAATAATAATCATAATAATTAATATATAATTTTGGTATAATATGCTGGTGTAGATTATTAAGAGCATTTAAAACTGAAATAGTAATACCAGCAGGGCTGTAAACAATGTTTCATGTTTAAAATTTTTTACATTAATTGCACGTACAATAATTTAAGTATTTTTATAAATTAAATTATGTACCGACCTACTGCGTAAATAAGCACCAAGTACATGAGCAATAATATCACAGATTATTATCATCAAAACAAAAACCCTCCGTCTAACTCCGTGTAAAAATTAGCTAAGTAAAAAAAAGAAGAAAAAAAATCAAAAAAAAAAATCATTGTATAACCAAAACATTTTTTGCTTCATGTTGAATTTATAAAACCAGTAATTTCAAAGCTCTATAAAGATGTGATATCATAAATAAATGCTAAGTAAACTGAATTTAAGTATATTTAGTCTGTTTCGATAATTTATTTACTTGGCGAGGAAATATTAGTATTAATATAGAGTATAAAGTGTTATTATTGGTTGTAGAGTATTATTTTGATTAGTATAGAAATGTTCACTGTAATATTTTTAATTTATAAATGTCTTATTGTCTAATTATTCATCCAGCGCCACGGTTCTTATATGGTATCGTATGAAGTAAACAATTTCCTGTTATTGTATACACAAATATTGTCTTGTACTAGATACGTTCAATACTTTCGAATGGTTTCCTGTGATCCTACAATTACTACAATTAATTTCAAGTATTGTTTCTTTGCTTTGTAACTTTATTCTCAATAACTGCTAGAGGTAATATATAGTTGGGCGTTTTATTGGTTCTAACATCATAGCAATTTAAACATGTTAATATCGATATTAATTCATGTTTAGTTCAGTCGCGATAAGTCAACCATCGAAGCAAGTCGTTCGTTAATTGTCGCTCCGTATCTACGTTTTGCTATCGACTTTTGTATAATGCCGGCGTCGTCTTCGGGCGGCGACGACAATCGTCCGCACGCTCCTAACAATTCAGTCGGTAAAATAAAAAAAGCATCAAATGCTTCCAGATCACACAACATGGATCAGGAATGGACCACTAAGACAAGTAAAAAAACATCTCAAGCTAAGAAGGTATCAACTCCAACTAGCCCTATATCTCCCACTCTACAGCAGATTAAAAATAATCCACCAGTATTAAATATGCCCAACAATACATTCGATTACAACATTTCGTTGTCTCATTCTACTAATGACACGGCCTATAATAACACAGAACAAACAGAAGGGAATCTTAAGGCTCATCGAAAAACTGTCCGACATTTCTGAATTTTAAACGTGCTGCCACATACCGAGAAATTCCCTTTTTTTTAAGTTTTCTGTGGTTTGTGGCTACGCTGTTAGTCGGCAATTCCACTCATAACAACAACAACACATGTCCAACCATAGATAACATAGATTATAAATCGATTTGATTCACGATTATAGATAGTACTATCTATAATAATCGTGGTTTGATTATTTGAATATAATAATATATTAAAAATTTGAACGAACAGTGTTGCACGATATAAAGAAAAAGAGAGAAATTCCCGGTACGTGGCAGCACGTTTAAAATCTAGAAATGTCGGACGTAGTTTTATCATCTCCCATAAGAGCCCATGTTAAATGAAATAAGATTCCGTTCTGTTTGTTCTGTGATAATAATATGAATATAGATATAGCTTTATCGCCTTCTACAACAATCACGCTAATGTTCCCGTTTCCACACATACAACCTACACCGCTGATATTTCAAACACTAATATAAATTACGATTCCAACGATATACAGTCCTTACGTAATTCCGAACAACTTAATACATTTTTCTCCGCGGATTATAATGGTCCGTTCACTACCATTGCGGAACATTCAGATATCAACCTAAAAATTGATCACTGGCACCCGTTAAAATATACAAAAATTTTTTCCACCAACTTCACTGGCATCAACAACATCAAACCAATTGGTCATAAAAAATCAAAATCACCTTCAATACTAAAGTGTCAGCCAACAACTTTCTCACCTCCCCTCTACTCGCAAACATTGGATTTACAGCATACATTCCATCCACGCTTATCTACTCTTTCGGAATTATCAGAGTCGATAGTTCCCTAACCGAAGAAGATTTCTGGGAAGGACTTTATAACACAGTCCGCGCTATTGCTTTCAAACGCATTTCAATCAAAAAGGATAATGTCCTAACTCCTACTCGTGTCGTGGAAATAAAATTTTTATCCCCCAAAATCCCAGATGCTGTATCGATTTACAACGTCATTTTCAAAATTTCTCCCAGCGTCCGTTCTCCCATACAGTGCAATAACTGTTTGCGATTTGGCCACACGGCTAAATTTTGTCACAGTAAATCCAAATGCAGCCACTGTGGCTTAAATGACCATTCATTAACTACTTGCCCTTCAATCAACGCAACAGATCCAGTTTGCATCTTCTGTAAACTACCCCACCTCTCCACTGACCGGAATTGCCAAGAGTGGTCATTCCAAAGGGATGTTAAGAAAATTATGGCTACAGAAAACTTACCCTTCCGCGAAGCAGTCTCTCTCAAGAAAAATAATTACTCCTCAAGTGCATTTAGCTATTCAAATATTGTTAATAAACAGTCTGTGTTAAATCCAAAGGTGGGCAAGTTAATGAAAATAATTAACTCAAGTTAAGTTAAGTTCAGAGGACACAAGATCGATAAGTTAAAAGTTAACAGTTAACAAATTATAAACTTAACTCGATAAGTTAAAAGTTAATATAGAAAAAAAAAATAACTTAACTCAGTTTAAAAAAAGTTAATCTATTTTTTTAAAGTAAATCACATAAAGAGTGGATGTGTCTTTCTAGTTTCTAATTTATATGTACGATTACGAACAACGTAAGGGACTGGCCGATGCAAGCGCACTATAATTCATAATATTGTATTGTATTATAGTCTTCAAATATAGACCAGCATAATATTATCAATTATCATGTATATATTATACACAACTATAAAATCAATACTCTATACCTATTTACTTTAAACGATAATTTAGTTTTCAAGTTATTTTTAGAATTTTCTTTCCAATTTTCAGAATCTGGTGGTCAGCAGTATTTCTCTTATCGATAATAAATTATTGTTATTACTTATTTGTACTGAAAACATCTAATACTATAAAATGATAATAGCTTATTGACTTTCTAATAAATAAAATATATTAATATACACAAAATTATGTTACCAAGAAAAAGTACAGAAATGTTTGTGTTATTATAGTATTGGATTATTTTAATTTTATATAGTAATATTTACGTATAAACAAAAAATTTCAAAATGTTTTTAACTTATTGATTTTTTTTTAAACCAACTGAGAATAGCTAAGTTATTTCAACTGTAAATTAAACTAGTTCAGTTCATAAGTTAATTAGAAAACAAACTAACTAGTTAAGTTAAAAAGTTAAAAAAAAAATTAACTTTTTAACTTAACTTTAACTTTTTAACTAGTTAATGCCCACCTTTGGTTAAATCCTTCTCATCAAGTTCCGGATACCTCCACTAACTCTTTTCCCCCGTTAGCCTCTCAATCACATTACCACCATATACCACATAGGTAGTATAACAATCATTCTTCTTGCTCTAAACAAAAACAATTTTATGCTCCCAACCAATCTAATTTGTCCCTACCAAATGGGCATTTCATAGATTATGCTAGTAAAAATCGGTCCCAGGATCCCAAACCTTCTCAAGCTGATCTAACTTGGGTCAATGCCTTCTGCATCAAACTTTCCGAATCCTTATCCAACTCCCCTAGCCTCTCTCCCTTATCCCCCTCTTCCCTTCAAAACTTAATTGAATCATCCCTTATGTCTTGTCTCTCGATTCCAAACATCTCCGCTATTTCTTCTAATGGTCAATATTCTACAATGGAATGTTCGTAGTCTTCCTGCAAGACTCCCTTCTATCCAACACCTCGCATCTTCCTACAATTGTTCCATAATACTTATTTCTGAGACTTGGTTACTTCCATCCCGTAATTGCTTTATTCCTCACTTTAATTTATTTAGACAAGATTGAGTTGATGGCTACGGGGGCGTCGCAATTGCCGCCCATACCTCACTTAATGTCTCTTCAATAGAAATTAAACCCCCTATAAAACAACTTCTCTTTGAAAATAATATCGATTTAATTGGTCTAAAAATAACAAATATTGACGGTTTACCTAATACATCATTCTGGTCCTGCTACAGTCCTAATGATTCACCTATCCCCTTTGAAGTATGGTACTCTCTCTTCCAACTCACCGATCACAACTTTTTCTTTACAGGCGACTTCAATGCCAATCACCCTGCCTGGGGTCCCACTATGTCCACCAGACGGGGTAACTTAATCTACGATGCGTTGAACTCTTCTAATCTTAATATACTTAATAACGGCTCACCTACGCATGTAGGCAGACCCAACTCAACCAATTCGTTATTGATTTATCCTTATCTACTCCAAATTTATTCTGGCTTTCAACCTGGCGCATTATAGACGATCCTAATGGAAGTGATCATTTACCTATTATCATATCTGTCAATGTTACAAACCCTAACTCGGGGGACGGAGTGGCCGAGTGGATAACGCGTCGGTCGCAACGCGCACCGTCGCCGGTTCGAATCTCGGTCACGGGTGGCACTTCTCTCCGGGCAGTCACGGTGTCTGGAGAGAGAGGCCGCCATCCCCCAACCGGGTATGGCAGAAACCTACGGGTGCCCACTAGAAATTCTGCCAAACAAACACACACGTGTTCCATAACCCTACAGTAACCCAACAGTCCCAAAAAAAAAAAAAAAAAACCCTACAGTACCACAACCTACAGCTAATGGCCTCAGTTGCCGAAGCTTAAGATCAATAAAAAAAAAAAAAAAAAAAAAACCCTAACTCCTTACCAAATAACAGATCTACCCTACCCAATTATCTCTCCCCCAATCTCAAATTTAACCTCAATAAAGCTGACTGGCCCCTTTTTTCTCAACTCATCAATTCCTCTATCCCTCTTCTCAACACTTACACATGTCCAATAAAAGATTATGAACAGTTCACTCATATGATCTTAGATATTTCTAAGAAAACAATTCCTATCAAACATAATAACCTTAACAACTTCCCACCCTCTCCCCCGTGGTGGAACTCCTCCTGTTCCGAAGCAGTTTCCAACCGCAAATCCTTATACAGAACCTTCATTCGATCAGGCTCCGTTCAAGATTATCTTAATTATCGCAATGCCAGCGCTGCAACCACACGTCTCTTAAAAGAATCTAAAAGACTAGCTTGGAAACAAGTTTGTATGAACCTCAACCCTTCTTCATCCATTCAATCTACCTGGACCACCGCTAAACGCTTTCGCAATAGTATTGTAACTCGGTCTCGTCCTCACAATGACAGTTGGTTCAATGATTTCTGTTGTAAAGTAGCACCATGTTATGTCCCTTCATCTTCTGAAGCCTTACATAATTCAATTTCGCCTGCCTCAAATTCACCTACTAATCACATAATCTCCATGCCTATAACCTTAAGTGAGCTAAACGCCGCCATCGCCTCACGCAAATCAATCGCCTCCGGCCCTGATAACATCTCCCCTGTTATGCTCAAACACCTTCCTACTAATGCCGTCGAGTATCTCTTGAATATACTCAACAAAATTCTCCTCCTCAATAAAATTCCTGACTCCTGGAAAGAGTTCATAGTCATACCTATTCCCAAAGTCAACTCTACCACTGCATTTAGGCCCATCGCCCTGTCCTCAGCGTTTTGCAAAACCATGGAATTTATCCTAAAAAACCGCCTAGATTGGTGGCTTGAACATAACTCTATTCTCTCCGACAACCTATATGCTTTCAGAAAAGGAAGAGGCACACTTGATTGCCTCGCAAATTTTTCGAGTAAAATATACCAATCTTTTAACAACAAACATTTCTTACCTGCAGCCTTTATCGACATTCGTGGTGCCTTTGACTCTGTCCATATACCAACTCTCCTATCTCATCTTAATTTACTCCAACTACCCCCTATATTCATTAACCTTATCTCCCTCTTGTTTTCACATAGAACTCTAAAATTCACATCCCCTTACGGCTCTACAAATATACGCTCCACTTACACAGGTCTGCCCCAAGGTAGCTGCCTAAGTCCCATTCTTTTCAATTTGTATATGAATTTCATTATTAAACAACTAAATACACTTGGACATGAGTGTCTAGTGTATGCTGATGATCTAGTCATATTCTCCTACAATTCAAATATCGATCTCGCTATCGACTCTTTAAACAATTCGCTCAATCTTCTACAAAACCTCCTATCTTCTTCCTTTTTCTCTGTAGCTCCCGAAAAATGTAAGGCCATGATTTTCACCAGAAGACGTTACCTTCTCGCTTCAGATATCACTATAAACGATTTTCCAATACCAATTGTCCAGAACATAAAGTATTTAGGACTAACACTAGACTCCAAACTACGCTGGGCTCCGTCAAATCTACGACTGTTAAGCCGCGTCGCCGTCCACCCGAAACGGCGTCTGCGTCCCCCGAAGGGCGTCAGAGGGGGGGGATCGACCGCGTGGGGAAGCGGACGACCGTCTCGACCGGCTTCGGACGTTCAAATCGGTGAGATTAGCGAAAAAAATTGAACTAAAAAAGTATTTATGCCAGTATATAGCGATACCTATAACTCTCGTTTCCGCGTCGCCGCTCGTCCCCGGGACTCGTTTTTGAAACGACTATAAATTTAGCGGGGAACGCGAATACGTATTCGGCGGGGAGGTGAAAAGTCCAAAACGCGACTCTGTGCGGGAAAAAGTCGCAAAAACCGTGGAAATCGGGACGACGCCGCCGCGGCATCGGAGACGGCCTCGTCGGACGGGGGACTCGGTTTTTGAAAAAGTAGGATAGCGCGCCGGCTATAAATCTACCGGGGAACGCGAATAAGACGCAAACGGGGCGACCCGAGGCCCCCGAGGGGGGTAAAACTCGAAGAATCTCAAATAAAATCTCAAATATAGTAGTAGTGATAGTAGTGACGGTGATAAGAAACGGCGATTACGCTCGGCGGGGAAACGGAGCGTTTTCATTGGTTCTCCCTTAAGTAGATGCGAAATTAGTACGTTTTATAGTATAAGACTAGCTGTAAGTGAAACTTGGGGGCCCGTTGAGTCGCTGAAAGTGGGTACCGATTTTGGAGTCAGTGTCGCAATAATAATAAAAGTTTAAGTCGAAAGTTTGAGGAGGTGATAAGGATAAGTGATAAGGATTAGAGATAAGGGCTTTGGCGAGAATGTTAAATGTTTCAGCTTCTAGCAATCCGTCTCGACTGGTGTAAATGGATATTTGAACGGTCTCCTATCGTCTGTGAG
>NW_019104473.1:42497-51885 GCF_001856785.1 Myzus persicae
GTGTAGAACCGATGGCCGTATTCGATTGTCTAGCAATCAGTCATTAACGGTGAAAGTCGATAACCGAATGACGGCATATTAGATACGTAATGCTGCCATCATTCATAAGGTTCTGGTTTGTGTTATAGCCGTATATTTGAGTGTCTAGCTATCAGTTATCACCGGCATAAGTCGATATCAGAATGGAATTGTTATAATACGAAATAAAAGTCCACTGATTTAAGAAGATTACAAATTGTACACAAATATTATGAGTATATGATAATATATCATATAAAAAAAATTATGGGTATATACACTGTATGGTAAAAATGAAATATGGTTCAATGAATACACAAACGTAAATGAATAATAAAGAAAAACAATCTTAAATTTGTGAAGTAAAAAAAAAATGAGAAAAATCCGGGAGGCCATAGTATAATCAATTGGCAGCCGATATAGAACCGCAGAATCTTCCACAATTTACACTGTTCAATAACATTTGTTCACACACAACTAATACTATTATTCACTACTTGTGCAAAATTATATAATAGATATTAATATTATAATAATACTTTTACTATTCTGTATGATATGACTTCATACACTCAGGGCATACAGCAGATTGACATTTTTCACATGTGTATCTTGTTCTGGATGTACAATTCACATCACAGCAGCAAGAAGCTTGACCAGTTACTTTTTTTAATGGATAATGATCAATATTGTCATATCTTATTTTCAATGGAATAGACTTATTTCTATTCCTTTTTTTTTTGGCGTCATCATCATCGTCTGAAGCACAAAAACTAGCATCAGAATCACTGGGTATATCAAAATCCAAGAAAAACGAATTATCCTATTAACTGAGATTCATACTTGCCTAGGAAAACAAAATAAACGAGAATATTAGAAAAATAATATACTATACAATAATATTTATTTACTAATTTTAATTTCATATTATGCATGGTGGTATCATTTGATACCACATAGTTAATGGGCAATTAATATTACATAACTACATTATTTTGCTTTGATCTTATCATAAATGCATTTTTCTTATAATTTCACATCATAAAAGTAATTTATTATAATGATACTTACCCAATTTTGTAATTTTTTCGACGATATAAAAAAAATAAAATTGTTATTTTTGAACAAGCATAACCCGTTGTTTTGCGGCAATTTAAGTATTTGAACTCACCTGGAAAATAGGTTTTGAGGTTAGGAGCAGAACTTAAATTGACGACAATAATAAATTTGTTCTTTTTATTTAAAAAGGCTTTGCGCCTTGGCGAAAAATTAACAAAGCGAATGTTACAAAAGAATTATACAAAATCTGGAGTTAGGATTTGTTACAAAAATTATTTGAAAAAATTGTTAAACAAAACGACGAGCGTCGAGACGGACCGTGCGTCGGATAAAGCGGGCGACGTGTGTATGTACGTAACCGCGACGTCATCAGGCGTACTGACGTCCCCGCGACAGTTGGTAGTTGGGGAACAGTGTTGTGGGACAACCGTCGCCACAGTTTGATATGATTATTATTCGTATTACGATAACATTAGTGATAACACGATAATTACATTTCGTAACGTTCCGCACTTCAGATTAAAACATCAATAATACTGCAACTATGCTTTCTCGATGTTATACAATTATTTTTATTTAGTGGTATCATATGATACCGTTGTGCGTGAAGCACGGATATAGATACTATGGTTGCACAACGAGCACGGGTATGACGGCTCTGAATGTTCTTATCAAGAATTTGTAAAAAAAGTCGCGTGATACTAGCGCCCTCTATGACCTGGTATATCATATACCCGCGATTATATAAATTATAAATATGTTTGTAAAGTTATGGTAACATGGTATAAGAGTTCTTACTGTAGAGGGCGCTAGTAAAACGCGACTTTTCGTCAGATTTGATAAGAACATTCGGTGCCGCTCAACGCTGTGATCCAATATAGGCCGACGTGCAACCATAGTATCTATATCCGTGGCGTGAAGAGGATATTATCACAGATAATAATAATAATCCAGCGCCACGGTCGTGGCGCGAGCTAAGTAAAAAAAATAAAAGCGGCGGCACGACAGTGTATATTATCTCGAAGCAGGAGTTTCCCATTAAAACCGTGTAAATTTCGGTGTTTTTGGTCAGATGAGATAATTAATTATCTACTGAATCAATTTATACCTAGTAAATTACAAAACATGAGGAAAATCATGCAGATGATCCTTTTGTAAAAATCATAAAAATCGTACAGTTAGAAATTAAGTTATTAAAGGAAACGTGAAACATTTTTAATCAAAAATTATATTGAAATCTGGAATCACGGCGGCCGCTTCTCGCGTTGTCGTTCCGACCGGCCCCCACTCACGGTCTCCCATTACGGCCTCACACTATTACGTGTATTATCTATGGCTACGTCGCATTTCATTATTACTACTTCATGTTAATATTTTATGTTTCATTTCGTATCGTCGTCAGCCTGCGGTAGGCGTGTACGCTCCGTTCTTTTTGCATTGCTGCTCATAGCGTGTTGTCTAGTCTGTCTTATCTAATATTAAACCATTTAAAATACGTGCATAGTGCATTACATGTTGTCTATTTGTCTCATAGCTTTTAGTTATTGACGCTGGACTTACGCTGTACATGCTTTTTATGTTACGTGTCGTTATTGGTCATTATTTAATTACGCATTAAAGTAATTAGTGTTCGTAAAAATACGAGCTATAAAGTTACGTAAGTATATAGTTCGTAATTCGTGTTCGCAGTATTCGCACTGCGCGTACGGCTCACGCTGGACTTGTCCGGTATATTCCGTTTTAAACTGTGTTCGCATCTCCCGTATAACTGACCAATAATTTATATACCGTTCAGAACCTATTACTACGTACTACGTATTATTATTGGCAATCATTGCTGTTAAAATAGTCCGTATTAAATTATTTTCGTACCTCTCGTACGATACACTGGACTTGCAAACTATATATATTGTTGCAAAACATTGTGCATTTTCGCTTCTCTTACTAAACATGAATTTTTTTTTTTTTTTTATTTAAAGAAACTTTGTAAACAATTTGCTTCGACAATTATGGTTATAACAATATTACATAAGAAAGCAAGATTAACAACAAAAATAATATTACAGATAAATTAAATTTTTAAACCAGTCTGGTTGATAAAGGATATAAGTGAGGTAGTAATTGGTACATTTGGTGAAGAGAGAATGGATTGAATGTCGAGTTTGACATTAAAGGAGTGAATTAGGGTGAAGAGGGTATAGCGTTAGGGAAACCAGAGAGGGACAGTGAAAAAGTAGGTGTGAGATATCGCAGATCATGGGATCGTGGACGTGGAAAATACATAAAGGAGAGTCATTGAGAGAAAGTTTATAAGAGTGTGAAGGTAGTAGGGTGTGTCCAAATCTTAAACGTGAAAAAGAGGTAATTATTTTACGATTTAATTTGAGGTTGTGGAACCAAGGATAAGAGGGGATAGATGGTGAGATATTTTTGTACCAAGAGGCATAATTGGGGGCTAATTTGTTCCATTGGTTGCGCCATAAGTTATAAGTATGGTATTTTAATAAGGGACAAAAATCGGTCCAGGGAATTAGGGTTGGAGAAGGACAGCAGAACGAGGAGGTAGATTTTGCAATGGAGTCCGCTATTTCATTTCCTTTTATACCGGCATGGCCGGGCACCCAAAGGAATTCAACTATAAAATCTGAAAGGGTAAGTTCATATAGAAGTTGCCTGATCCTGATGGAAATAGGAGAAGGACGGGAATTGAAAAAATCAGAGGAGAGGCTGAGAACGATAAGATAACTGCTGGGGGGAGGGCAGAGATGGTTGAAAGGGCTTCTAATATTGCGAAGCATTCCGTAGTGAATGAGGAGGCAGAAGAGGGTAGATTATGAGGGTAGATTATTAGTCATGATATGATAGTATAACACAGAGGTATTCAAACATTTTCATCATACGGCTATTTTAAGTCTTCACAAAATGTTGACGGCTCCCAAATTATAAATGACAAAAAAATCAATGTTTATATGAATGTAATTTATATTTATAATTTATTTTTATTATTAATTATTTACCATATTACATGTATAAAAAAATTAAAGCTATACTTAGCGAATGATTGTTGTAGACAGTTCAACGTTTCGGTGTACCTCAATGGTAAAAGTAAACGTTTTTCGTAAGAATATTTATTGGTTTTCAATTATACTACGTGGCTTCCTTCAACAACTCCCTCGACGCGCCTGGGAGCCGCAACGCACAGTTTGAATACCTCTGGTATAGCACATTGAGTGCCACAATATTTATGATGGATATTTAGTAAATAGTAATATTATCCGGGCCACACTCTGTGAAATTGTTATTTAATTAATACTACTAAATTTATTATTTTCAGTACTGCCAGTACAAATATATGTTATTGTTCCGGCGAGGAAAAGGCTTAACAGTGGACTGTATAATTTTTATATTTGGTTTTATTTCAGTGTAAAACAATGTTATAATTTTTAAGTAGATTTGTGTATGAAGACTATCTGTGCAAGTCTGCCTAGGTAGGTCTTGCTGCAGAAGGCTCCGTTGAACACACTGGTGGATTTAGTGCTCCGCACTCGTATTTATAGCCTGGTCTCGCCGCGGCGTCATCGCAGGAGCCGCCCATGAAGTGTCGTTGGTTGGTCGTTGGGCGTGGCTGAACGGCGGAGATAACGCTGGTTAGCTGCTGCTCTCGAAGCCGCGCCCACAACGTTCTGTTATTGCATGTTTATTTATTCGTTTTTACCGAATACGCGGGTCATCAATAAGATTGAGCAATTATGTAACTGTACATTATTGCAATCGGTGTCCCTTGTGACCGGACCCATCTGACCTGCGCTTTACATAATATATAGATCCGGCCGATACAGTCGTACGCCTAACGACGTCAAACGCGCTTGGTGCAGCGTTTTATTCGTGACGATCGACCCACGATGTGCCGACCGACTGTATTCCGAATCTCATCATATTATGCAAACAATAGTTGGCTGACTGCCCAGTGTGATATCATTTTTACATAATTATAATACCATTAAGAAATATTATAGAATAGATAATTTTATACAAGAATAATTATGGTGCCATCGAAAAATACTTCACATGGCGCGAACGTATTTCCCCCCGGCAGACTAAGGTTTTCATGTTGAATAGGTAGCATTGCTAGTTTTGTAATTGGCCACTTCACAGTGCTGCCCCTTGTTTTGATAGTAGCCACTCGGATCAGCCCATCAGTTCCCTGATGTAGCTGATTGATCCTACCTAAGTGCCAGTCCAGGGGTGCTTGGTGGTCCTCCTTTAGTATGACCAAATCTCCTATTTTGAAATTAGTCATGGGCCTTGACCATTTGGGTCGTTGCTGAAGAGAGTTAACATAGTCACGGCTCCAGCGCAGCCAAGATTGCTAAAACATTTTCTTGAACCAGGTTCCATCTGCGTCTAGGACAATCTATCGTCGGTTCATAGAGCAGGGTTGGCTCCGGGAACGTCGTTAACGTACGTCCAATTAGAAAGTGCCCTGGTGTTAATGCCTCTAGGCAGTCAGGATCGGTGGAAACTGCCATTACGGGCCCTTGAATTCAACACTGCTTCAATTTGCACTAGTACTGTGTGTAGCTCCTCAAATTAAGCATACTGTCTCCGATGCATCTTCGTAGATGGTAATTTGTTGATTTAACTCTGGCTTCCCATAGGCTTCCAAAATGGGGGGGGGGGCCTGAGGAGGAATAAATCGCCAGTATATTCCTTCTTGGTGTGAGTATTCTAATATCCCATTCCTTAGAGAATTATTGTTTAGGAACTCACCCATTATTCTGTTGGCTCCGATAAAATTTATCCTATTATCGGAATGGATTTGAATCGGCTTGCCTCTGCGAGATATGTATCTGCGCAATGCTGCTAGGAAGGTCACGCTAGTGAGGTCTGACACCAATATTCTAGGTGGATGGCACGAGTGCTAAAGCAAACGAAAAGTGCCACGTATGCCTTGGTGAGGACCCCGCTCCTTGTTCCTCCATGCCTTATGGATATTGGACCAGCGCCTGTGACATGAAATGCTGGGGATGGGTTTACCCCGGCGGATAGCAAGGATCCCATCAATTGAGTAGCTGCTTTGATGTTCCACCCGTAACACTTCATACACTTGTGCGTGTGAAGACGCACTGCACTTCGCCAGCCGAACATCCCATATCGCCGCTGGAGTGAAGCCAAGAGGTGTTGGGGTCCAGCGTGCATCAATCGTCGATGCTCGTAATCGACTAGCAGCCTTGTGAGTGAATCACCGGCATTGAGTATAATGGGGTGGCGTTCATCATAACTCGCATGCGCATGTTGTAACCGGCCACCAACTCGCAGAACCCAGCTGCATCAATGAATGGAGTCAGAAACCTCAGCTTGCTGCTGGTTTGGATATGCTGACCTCGAGCTAAAAGGTTCATTTCTTCCAGAAAATGCCGTTTCTGAGCCTGTTTGTTGGTTCGCGAACCCATGAATTTCTCCGAGATCCTCCGGAGGAAGGTTGTTTAGAAGGGAAGGATGGTTTGAGCACCGCTTGCGGAGTTTGAACTTACCACCATCACATAATTGGATCAATTGATTCCGCAGCTCTAGAGCCAATGTTAATGCATCAGCGCCGGTCAGCACGTCATCCACATAAAAATCCTTGCTGATGGCTCCGGCTGCCAACGGGAAATTGACACCATCATCTCGAGCGAGCTGAGCGAGGGTTCGAGTGGCCAAGTAAGAGGCAAAGGAAGTGCCGTAAGTAACCGTTTGTAATCCAAAACCCCAAAGGTAGTTCCGGAATCCATCTTCAAAATACTCTTTGAAGGTGAGTCCGCGATTTCTTCTTTCTAACTTTTCATTGTTTTTTTTTTTATTTCAAAGCTATTAAATTATACTATCGAATACTAACATACACGATCAAACCAGAAATGTACAAATTATATTTATTAAATTGAATAAATATCAATTAAAATTAGCAACTTTTAAATGTAATATCGTATTACTCAAACGATGCTGTAATTTCTACAGTTTTTATGTTTTTGTTTTAATTTTCTACAGAATAAAGATGAACTGAGACTCTCCTCTTAAAGTATTTTTTTTTCATAAATTAAGGCTAACCAACATAATATTATGGGGCAGGCCGGTCACTATATATGTAATGATATATCAATGTAATACACATTGAATGGTATTTCTAAGTAGGCGGGTGCATAAATCACCGAATGAGATTATTTTGATAGTATTGTAATAAGTAACTAGTTATAATATACATATGAAGAACTCAGACAACAAATGCAAGTTTCACGTCATCTTGAAAATGTTTAAACCAGTCAAGATGGCTTAGGGTTTTGATTTTAGTTAGTAAACTATTTTCACCTCTAAGCTTTTACTCAGCTACGCTACTGGATATTGTGTTGAATTTGTATTAAATAGTAAATCATTGTCTGCCATAAAAAAACTCCAATCAAAATATATAGGGAAAAGAAATAAGTTTAAATTGTTTATCACATGTGAATTATGCGATTTAGTATTATTTAAATTCGATTATCAATTATGACTAAAAATACCATTTTTGTTAGCATGAAAAAAGTTACCCACGATTTATTAAAATGATGTAGTCACTAAAAACAGTAGGTACAATTGATGAAGTATGTACCTTTTTAAAAATTGGTATCAACTTTAAATAACCATGGAAACATACAGAAATGATCTCATATCAAAAATGTCCGAAATATAAAAAAAAATGAGACTTGGTAATAAAATGGAATAAAAATGGTACATAAATTAGTTCATTATCAATTCTAAATTAGGTCTAATAATTACATCTTTCAAAATAAAGTACAGTGGTTGGTAGTTTGGATCATAAAGTAGAGACAAAATACATCTTTCAACTGTATGTATATTTTTAATTACAATCTTTAGTTATTGTAGTTAATTATAATAGTTTAGTTCAGTGGCGGCTAGTGGTGTTCAAAATAGGTGGTGCACAAAATAATTATAACTAACAAGCATTTACCATGATGTAACATGTTTTACTGGTTTAAAATAATGTAAGTCGTTTATCATAACTTAATTATAATTTATAATTTAAATTTAAATGTTTAGTTAAATATATTTTGTCTTGTACTATATGACGGGTAAAATATATATAATATATTTATACACATCTATTATGAAATAATATGGACCATTTGATACAGAAATCAGATTGCAAATGGAAAAACCTCGAAATTAATCGACGTTTTTTTTATCGGTTCGCAGTAGTAACTAGTAACTACGCACCGAGTTGCATTGTATTTAGCTTTCCCCCCACTCATCAACCATACGTATTCTATACAGACGTGCGGTGCTTTCATAGTGTTGCACACCGATTGGTGAGAGCATTTTGCATAGCTGTTTTTACTTTAGGGGCAATAATATGTTCACGACATAATAGTTCTTTACCGAAAAATATTGTTGAATACATTTTTTTTTAATAGCACACCGATATTTTTTAAAAACAATTTACAACGGTTAATTTTTAAGACAATAAAAATATTATTTTGATATAATGGCATGTGGTGCGCTTGCACCTGCGCACCTACGCACCAGCCACCACTGGTTTAATTAAAAATTTGTCTTATAGAAAGAAAAATCATGGTACAGTAATCTGTAAATTGTTACAGCACTATAATTAACTGCATTCTAGCAAATCAATTATGAATTAATATAACTCAATTTACAAAAAAAAAAATAAACAATGAAAATACTTACAATTTGGCTCTAACATATGAAATATAGAACCAATTAAATTTAATAATAACAAGGTTAATTTGTTTTTATACTTATACAACGATTTGCACCCAAAACAGATTTTTGACTAATATAATAATAATTGACGTCATTTCCTAAATTGTCAACATTTCCGGTAACATATACATTAACCAGATAAACTACATCTACGATGTATCGATGTATCTTATTTGAAATTATATTAATAATTGAGTACCAAATACATACCATTATAATCAATTACTATGTAATCTGTCATATTATCTGAAATTGTTTTATTCTAGTATTATGTTTAGAAGTATTATACCAACTATATTCACAGCATTGGTCAATAAACTAGGTAGTGAAACAGGTGCATATACGTAGTTATGCAATGAAACATTCCTTATTATTTTTTAACAGGTTGACTGCCACAATGATTTTTGATACTTTTTACCCTGTGCCGTGTGTACAAAATTGTGTACACTCCTTTACTTACCATTTTTCTTTCCATGTACAGAAATGTGTACACGCCTGTACTGATTTAACATTGGAATTAAATATTGTGGCCCCTAGGACCAGTTTGTCTACT
>NW_019104474.1:0-45432 GCF_001856785.1 Myzus persicae
ATCTTAAAAAGTCGAATCTCAAAAAATTAATTTTCAACTGGTTAGAAACTCATTTAGACTAGTGTTTATCGTTTATGTATATTATAATTCATGTATTTGTTTGTTTATTTATTTATATTTTTATCAATTATTGTATTAATTACTAGATTTTGTAACTATCTACCATCATCACAAGCTTGCTTACAGGTGGTAGATAGATTCATCTTATTATTATATTATTGTAAATTTGCTCTTTTTGAGCTATGTATAATTTATTATAATAAATGAATTTAAAAAAAAAAAAAGTGTACACTCATGACAGATATTATTATATTTTGTTATGCGTTTACTGAAGTGTTTATCTTGGAAAGTGTTAGCTTACACAGTTATACACTGATTGTTTTAAAAAAAGTGTGGGTTTGGTGTATACCTACACTATGCACATGGCACACAAACAAAAGTGTAGGTATCAGATTTTACTTCGACCTATGCTCAAATCAAAACTGTCAATTCGCACAAAATCAGTTTTATACAAATCACTCTTAAGGCCAATCTGGGCTAATGGCATGCAAATTTGGGGCTGCGCCAAACCTTCCCAAATCCGAGCTCGAATCAACTCAAGCCTACCAATCAATCTTTCTCTGACTTATAGCCTCAGCTCCATGGCATTTAACAGTGTTGGGCAAAATTTTATCTAGATAATTATTCGAATAAATATACATTTGAATGATATTTTTATGATTGTTCGAATAAAAAGTTATTCGAATAATTTTTGGTTATTTTATTTGATTTAACATAGTTGATAATCAAATCATTTTTATAGATGTAGCTACTGTCGTATATAACATATCATACTGTAACAATACGATAAGTTTGTTGCATGACACCTATATATTAATTAAAAAACCAACATTGTCAACACACATAACTGTAAGGCCTATCGCCAACAGTGGCGCCACTAGACACTCGGGGGCCCTAAAGTCATGCATAACCGATTTGGCTGATTTTTTTTTTTGTTGTGTTCGTAATTAATTAATATTAATAAGAATGAAGGACAATTTTATGAAAATTCACCAGAAAGTAGATAATCTGGTACAGTAGTGGCGTTACCTGTTAAATCATTTTTAATGGGCAGCAACAAAGTGCAAGGTTGAGCTAGTAATTTCATAAAATTAAAAATAATTTTTGTAAACTATTTTTTTTTTTTTTTAATATTATACATTTATAAAATAGAATCAATATTAATTAATATTTCTGGAGATTTTTGTAAAAAATCATCTTCAAAATGCCCTACAAAATATTGAGAAAAAACAATAGAAGAGAATATCTACTCTTGATAGTAAATATATAGCACATAATATAATCTAATACAATTCAGATTTCAGATGTGCCAATATAAAATATACACTGAAGTACAGTTTATTTTTTTATATACCTATCATCCTTGCCAACAGTTCAATACTTATACAATATATTAAAAATACAAGTTTTGATGTTTATAAAAAGGACTTGGATTCTTTAGTCACCTCGACTAATTTCTAATTATTCTTTATTTTTATAAATATAAACAATATCGCATACAAAATTACCTAATTAATTATAACATTTTGAAGTTTTATCAAATAAAAAAACAATTAATTAGTTAGGTGGCATATAATTTAGTTATTAATTATTTTAGCATTATATATTATATATTTATAATATTTTATAAATTAATTAAGATATAAGTACCTCCTAGTAAGCAGAAGACATTTAATGTATACAAATATTATCATATTTTTGAAAATATGTATACAAAACAATATATATATATATATATATAGTGAATATCATCTAGGCCACTGTCATATATGAACAATGGTACCTTTAATATAAATAAATAAATAATGCATGAAGTGGACTGTATAAATGTATTATTGTAATTAATGCATAATATAATTTAAATATAACAATCACAGCTATGTAAAGTAAACAATAATTCATGATTGCCAAAAAGCAGATACAATTTATAACTAACAATTAAAATGTAACCTTAGATGGTTAAGCGCACGGCCTGTACAATAATTTAATAAATAACACTGAGCTCGGCAACTCTTACCTATGTTAACTGGTTGATGACAGATACAAACAACACCAACTCACAATACAATCAATAACCATACACAATTGATACAACAAAATGATCACCCTAAAACTAAAAAATGATAAATTAAGAAGGGAACATGACAATTTAAACCGAACAATAAATACCAAAAAATGAAGAAAACACGTGACTTCCCACTGCCGAGCCCCATAAGAAAATCACGAACATGAAAAATCAATTGAGAAAAGGTATCAACAGTAAAGATTGATGAAGAAAAATGTGTTATCACAACCGAGTCTTTACAATGCCGCCAACGTTAACTGGCAGTGTGATCGTAGCCTAAACATCCTCCCCCCCCATTGAAAGTATGGAACCTTTCAATAAACATAAATATTTGGAGACACATCCGCAATGCATATTTGAAATATTCACATAACACAGAACATTGACATAATATACCTAAAACAAACAAACAAAAACATAATATAATAGCAGACAGTAACATACAATAGTAATGTGAACAATAAATCCCTTTTAATTCTTAAAATATATCCTTTGAAATTATAACAAACACTGATCTGTCTCCTCTTCTGCAACTGTTGGTAGAAGAGCAAATCGTACAACTGGACGTTGGTATTCACTTCCGTTTCCCATACGAATTGTAACGACACGAACCACATTGTCATTACCAGGATGAACCGTCAGCACACGGGCAAGTTTCCATTTGAGTGGTGGTATGTTATCCTCTTTGACAATAACCAAATCACCCACAATTAAGTTTCTTTGAGGTTTCAACCATTTGTTTCGTTTTTGAATTTGTGGCAGATATTCCTTGCTCCATCTTTTCCAGAACCATTGCATTTGGGATCTGACTAAGGCATATCGACGCAATCTATTCTGAGGTATAGAAGTAGAATCTAGTTCAGGTGGTAAGAGTATGGGACCACCTACTAGAAAATGTCCAGGCGTTAGAGCTTCAAAATCTGAAGGATCGTCTGCTAGAGGTGTCAACGGTCTTGAGTTTAAAATGGCTTCAATGCGGCAGAGCAGATTTTCAAATGTTAATAAGATATTATTTGTCATTTTTACTAAATGGGTTTTTGTCGATTTAACTGCGGCATCCCATATGCCACCAAAGTGAGGCGCTGCTGGAGGGTTGAAATGCCATTTGATTCCCTGGTGTGCCAAGTTTTCTGTGATTGTACGCTTTCCACATCCAGCCTTAAAGTATAATGATAGTTCTCGATTTGCACCAACAAAGTTTGTTCCATTGTCTTTTGATAGCCTTGACTCTTCTTATTCCACTTTTGATCAGGATGGGTTCGCAGAAGTCAACACCAGTACGGGAAAAGGCCCTTTGAATTGATATTCTGCTTCGAAGTATAGGTGCCATTTGTGGATGCAGCATATTTGGCTTAACGCGAAAACAGATATTGCACCGATGATAGGTTGCACGAGCTAAACTTCGCCCACGTAAAGGCCAATATTTCAATTGTATGTTTGCAAGTAGACCTTGAGGTCCAATGTGTAATAGTCCTAAATGCATTTGTTCAAAAATCATTTTTACAATTTTACCCTTAGACGGGAGTACAATAGGACATCGTCGCTCATCTGAAGCATCGAGGTAACTTAATCTACCACCCACGCGCATAAGACCATAAGCATCAATAAATGGGTTAAGCAATTTTAGTCGACTATTGGAGCTCACTGATTTAGAATTTAACAATAGGTTTAATTCAGCCTTAAATGCCATAAATTGAGTATAGCGAAACCATAGATTCTTGGCACCTTGCAACTCATTGACAGTGAGCAAACCTGTTGACGGTCAGATATTTGATCTTTATGTTTGTTGGAGTTGTATACAAAACGTAACATGTAAGCGGTGACACGTACCATATGGTTCCACTTTGAAAATGTATTGAGTGGATACTCATTTACAATTTGCTTTGATATCTGAAGTGCCAATTTGATTGGTCTTACTTCAGGTAGTTCACTTAAAATTGATGGGTTACATGAAGCCATGAAGTACGACTTTCAGAGAGCCACTTGGGTCCATTCCACCACATTGTACATTTTAATAAATTATAAACTGTTTGTCCACGTATTATAACATCAGTCGGGTTACTTTCTGGAGGCACATGATGCACTGTGACTTGTCGGTGTTGTCTAGAATTTGTGCGACTCGGTTAGAAACATAAGATTTGAGTGGTTGAGTACTATTAATCCAGGCAATTACAATAGACGAGTCTGACCATAGCACAATATCGTTTTTATTTACATTTATGTTCAGTTTCTCGAACTCAGAACTGACTTCTGTGATTAATTCACTTAATAATACAGCACCACAGAGTTCTAGACGCGGTATGGTAGTTGGATGAAGCGGAGCTACTCTCGACTTTGACACATACAGTGATGTTTGAAGTTCACTGCTTTAACACCGAGTTACTATGTATACACACGCACCGTATGCCTCTTGTGAAGCGTCACAGAACCCGTGGAGTTGGATTGATGACCAGTTGCTTGATAACACTAGACGAGGAACGACTAACTTATCTAATGCGTTTAATGACAAATAAAATGATTCCCAGCGTTGACGCATGTCTTCAGACAATTTAGTATCTCAATCAATCTTTAACATCCATAATTGTTGAACAAATATTTTTCCAGAAATTAAGATTGGTGTGATGAAGCCAAGTGGATCATAAACTCTATTGATATCAGATAACAATGTGCGTTTTGTCATATTATTTGGTGGAGTCCATGGCTTCAATGTAAAACGAAAACAATCTGTGGTGGGTTGCCACATTATTCCTAACATACTAATTGCATCGTTTTCACCAAGTTGTAATACATGATTGGGATCACTATCAATATTTGGGAATTTATTGAGGATTTCTGATGAACTTGTACGCCACTTTCTCAATGGCATACAGCCACTATTCAACGTGTCTGAAACATCTTTAAACAACTGAAAACATTCTTCTGCTGTCTCCGCACCAGTGAGTAAATCATCAACATAGAAATCATCCTTTATAGCTCTTTGGGCATTTTTATTTGGAGCTGTAGAAGCCACTTCAACCAAACAACGTGTTGACAAATATGGAGCTAATTTCGTTCCATAGGTGACCGTACGAAGCTTGTGAGCCTTTAAAGATTCAGCGACACTTGAACGATACCAAATTCTTTGTAGCTCACAGTCCTCTGGATCTACTAATATTTGACGATACATCTTTTCGACATCAGCAGTTAAAGCTATTTTATGTAGTCTAAATCTTAACAGTATAGAACATAAGGAAGACTGTACTGTAGGTCCTCTTAGCAAAATATCGTTAAGCGATAACCTTGAACTGGTTGGAGCTGATCCATCAAAAACAACCCTTACTTTAGTGGTGATACTGTTTTCCTTGGTGAAAGCATGGTGAGGTAGATAATATGTTTGTTTGTCAGCATTACTATTGTTCACTAGTTCCATATGTTTCATATCCAAGTACTCTGACATGAATTTGTGGTAAGCAATACTAAGTTCTTGGTCTTTGGTTAAACGTTTTTCTAGATTGTAGAAACGTTGTTGACCCATGTAGCTAGACTCACCAAGAGCCTTAAATTGATTGTTCAATGGAAGTCTGACAACAAATCACCCGGAATCATTCCTGAAGTGTGTGCTTTTGAAATGTTGTTCAGCTTCATCTTCTTCAATTTTACGAGTACTTGATTTGCATGCAAATAATGAGAGAGCTGAACTATTAGATGTGTCATGGGTACAATTACAAGTGACTAACTTACAATGCTTAACGTCATTATTCAGTACCTTTCCAGTGAGAATCCATCCAAGTTTCGTTTTGTGGAACATTAGACTTTCTGAAACCCTTACTCTTTCTCCACTAAAAAGTGTGTAGAATGTTTCTGCTCCAAGTAGTACATCTATCCTTCCTGGTGTATTGTAACTTGGATCGGCTAGTTGTTCATTTATCGAATATGGGATCTTAGACTGATCTAATCGTATAAATCGAGATGGCATATCATTGGAAATAGACGAAAGCACATGCAGTTCCAATGAGACGCTGTAATGTTCAAACCGAGAATACATGATCAACAGTCTTTGTACACTTGTCTTCATGGAATTAATACTAACTATCGGCAAATAAGAAATTGATTTTGAAAGACCAAGATATTGAGCACAAGCATCAGTGATAAAGTTGACTTACAACCTAGAGTCCAATAAGGCTCTACTGGGCTGAAGATTTCCGACTTCGTCCTTAATGTACACAATGGCTGTAGCCAACATAATCATGTCTCCTGATACATGCATTGCTTGTGCTATACCTTTAGTGGCACACAGAGCACTGCTTGTGTTTGCAATAGGCTCAACCTCACTAGTGGATTTGTTATCATTTTCAAAACTTTGGTCTAAGTGCAATTTTGAGTTATGGCGTTGACCACATTTTGGACAACATGGGAATCTGCAAGCACGTTCTTGATGATTGACATAAAGACAATTGAAGCATAATCGATTTTTTAACACAAATTCACGCCGATCTACAAATGTCAACTCATTAAATCCTTTACACAAATACAATTTATAGGTTTCACTGCAGAAAGGACACTTATGTAACATAGTCGATTTATCTGATGGTTTAGTGAAAAATACCTTTTTTTCTTGCAACTTAAAACTGGACTTGACCATAGACTTTTTTATGCTTGTAACACCATTATTGACCTCTCCTGCCTCATAAGCAGCAATCCGATTAAATAAAAATGTTTTTATTTCTTCGTACTCAGGTAGATCCTTCTTTTTGTATTGAAGATGCCATTCTCCTACAGTTGCACTATCCATGCGATTGCAAATTAAAGTCACCAGCCAAGCATCCCAGCTTTCAATTGGTTGTCCTAATGCCTGCAATGCATTAATGTTAGATGTAATGTGATGGTGGAGTGCTTGCAACTCAGTTGCTGATGCTATTGAAAGATTTGGAGTATCAAATAGAGCCCTTATGTGAGATTGTATTATTGCACCTTTATTTTCATAACGTGATGTTAACGCATCATAGGCCTGTTGATAATTTTCGTTTGTTGTCGGTATGACAACATCACTGGCCTGCCCTTCTAAACAAGACTTGAGATAATGAAAACGTTGAACTGGAGCTAAACTTTGATTGTTGTGGAACATTGCATTAAACGAATCAATGAATGACGTCCATTGTTGCCAATCCCCACTAAATTTTGGAGTAGCGATAGGTGGCAGTTTTATATTGCTTGAATTTACATGTGTAGATAAGCTACTGTACGATGGACTGATGAAGTCTGATTTTTTCAATTCCTCAGATTCTAAAATGTATAATAATGATGATTTAACATCATAGTACATTTCTCTAAAGGCTGTTCGCTCCTCCATTCACAGTTCATTTGACTTGAGCTCGAGATTTTCAACAACTGCCTGGTATGGACAACGGTACCTTTAATATAAATAAATAAATAAATAAATAATGCATGAAGTGGACTGTATAAATGTATTATTGTAATTAATGCATAATATAATTTAAATATAACAATCACAGCTATGTAAAGTAAACAATAATTCATGATTGCCAAAAAGCAGATACAATTTATAACTAACAATTAAAATGTAACCTTAGATGGTTAAGCGCACGGCCTGTACAATAATTTAATAAATAACACTGAGCTCGGCAACTCTTACCTATGTTAACTGGTTGATGACAGATACAAACAACACCAACTCACAATACAATCAATAACCATACACAATTGATACAACAAAATGATCACCCTAAAACTAAAAAATGATAAATTAAGAAGGGAACATGACAATTTAAACCGAACAATAAATACCAAAAAATGAAGAAAACACGTGACTTCCCACTGCCGAGCCCCATAAGAAAATCACGAACATGAAAAATCAATTGAGAAAAGGTATCAACAGTAAAGATTGATGAAGAAAAATGTGTTATCACAACCGAGTCTTTACAATGCCGCCAACGTTAACTGGCAGTGTGATCGTAGCCTAAACATCCTCCCCCCCCATTGAAAGTATGGAACCTTTCAATAAACATAAATATTTGGAGACACATCCGCAATGCATATTTGAAATATTCACATAACACAGAACATTGACATAATATACCTAAAACAAACAAACAAAAACATAATATAATAGCAGACAGTAACATACAATAGTAATGTGAACAATAAATCCCTTTTAATTCTTAAAATATATCCTTTGAAATTATAACAAACACTGATCTGTCTCCTCTTTTAATTAATTGATTTATGAAACATTGAGAACATAAATATCGCAAGATATTTCGAAAACAGTCGGTCATAGAAGTATTTATTTTTATATACACTAAATCTAATATTAAATTATAATGTATTTATATTAATAAATTGTGCTTAACAATGTTATTGAATTTTTTAATCTACCTTTTATTTGGATACACGTCAAAATATCGCGGCAATATTGTCGCAGTAAAAATATCGTGGCAATATTATCGCAGTAAAAAAATAGCAAAGTAAATATGTCGTTGATACAAAAATATCGCAATATATATTATAATACAAAATTATAAGTACAGTCATATATAGTTAATAATTTTATAATTCATAGCGTTTTGTTTTCATGACAATTTAAGTAAAAAAAATATTATAATACAAAATAACAAGTACAGTCATATATAGTTGATAATTTTATAATTCATAGCGTTTTATTTTCATGACAATTTAAGTAAAAAAATATTTTAATACAAAATAACAAGTACAGTCATATATAATTAATAATTTATAAGTTAAGTCATGTATATAATTTAAATTTAATTTATATTTGTTGGTATTGGAAATGGTGTGATATACCACGTAAGTAATCGTCCACTGATCTATTTTTATAGTCATCACATATTTTTTTTAGTTTTATTGTGGAATCTTTATATTTTTTTTTCTTTGGTGATTCAAAGACTGCAGTATATTGTTCAATTTTAAAACGATTTACACTTTCTTCTTTTTTTAATGCAGTTATGAATGTCCAAATTGATGGATGGTGCGCACTTAGCATAGAATTAAAAGAATTATGCCAACTTTCGACCGAATTGTTTGTTCGTGGAATATTATCGTCTAACATTGAATAACAATTCCAAATTTTAATTGAAAACAAAGGGGCTCTTCTAGTTCTACGATTAAGTCTACCGATCCATGTATCTTCAAAATAATCAATTAAATTTGATAACATTTCTTGTTGGTAAAATTGAGATTCGACTAAAGTTTCAAAGGCGGACACTACATCATTTTCTGGAATATAAGCAAGTGCAGCTAGTTTTCTCAAATTAAGAGCAAAATCGGAATCGTTTGAATATTTGGATTGTAATCCGCTGGACTGAATATGTCGCCAAATACTTTGACATAAATGAAAAAAACAGCCCTTTATATCGACTGAAGGAAATACACATTTTGCAGCATTCATTGCACCTTTTTCGAAATCGAACATAATAGATTTTGGACTGAGTTGTGGATTCAAGGTTTTTAATGCAAGGAACATACGTTTATAAGTCTCTTCTTTCTTATTTGGTAGTAATATATATGCAGTTGGTACGACATTTGAATAACTAACTCCGTGTATCGTGTAAAGTTGATGAAAAATATGAGGTGAACATGAAAAAGTGCCATCCGCTAACCAATGTTCACATATTTGCATTAACTTTAAATTTGTTTGAGTTGTAAAAATTAAAAACCTATCATGGTAACCGTCATAATTAACACTATCATACTGTAAAAAAGTCTCACCACTTGTTGTTTTCCTGTACTCGTCTGGTATTTTAAGATCATTTAGTGATTTTGGAATAGGCGGAGCACATATTTCGATTTTTCGAATTCGTTGAACGGTAAGCTTTAATTGATTTAAACTCGGTAGTTGTCCCGCTGCGCTTTGTGTAATCTATAATATTATGTAAATTATTGTCTAATAAAATAAAAATATAAAATTATGATTATAAAAATGTGTAATAAAATTTACTTCAGATGTTATAGTTCCCACAACACAGTGAGTTGTTAGTTGCGTATTTTTTGCAGTTTCTTTTAATTTTTGGATGGCCTTTTTGCTTCAATTTTGCCCATGTCGGGAACGTGATTATTATGATCGGTTGTATGAACAACAACTTCACCTAATGAATGTAAACGTCCACGGCATTTTTTTTGTGGTATATTCCAAACACCTCCAAATGATTTTACCTGTTGTTTCACTTTCGCGTTCTTTTTGGTACAAAAAAGATTTATATTTTAGTATTTTTCCACCTTTTTGGTTGGTAATATACTCCATGGTGCTGGCTGTGTGCTGTGTTATATTACCAAACGAATACTGTCGTGTGAGGGCGTTCGTATACGAAACAAACAAATTATTGTTATCTTCTAAATAATAAATTCTGCGATAATAATGACGCGCGAGATTATTGGTTTGCTATGAAATGAACCGCGACGTTATTTCCGCGATATTATTACCGCGACAATATTGTCGCGATAATTTGACGGGACACCCTTTTATTTACCGTATACTTTTGAAAATTAATTTGTAAATAATAACTTTTAGGATTTATTCGGTGTTTCCAAAGATTCTTTAAGATCAGAAATGATGGTTATCAAAAATGTCTTGAAAGTTAATGTTGATTTGGAAGTTCTGCAAAATCACTTAAACTCATTGAATAGTAAACAAATCTTTCCAAATTATAAATTATTTAATGTAGCAATAACTTTGCCAATCAATTCCGCTACTTGTGAAAGGTCATTTTCCACAATGAGGAGGTTGAAAACATGGATGCGATCAAAAATGCTCCAAGAAAGATTTAGCAGTTAAGGGATAATTAATATTGAAAAAGACATCAATATTGATAGCGTCTCAGTCTTAAATGACTTTGCCAAATCCAACAGAAGAATAAATTTAATATTGTAACCAATTATCTAGTTAATAATAAATATAATATTATGTGCATTAATAAGTAATAATTTTATACTCGTAGCTAATAAAAAAAAAAAAATAGTAATATTTTTATTTGGTGTGACGTGTGAAAGGGGGGGGGAGGGATTTTTGTTGAATATATTAAAGAGCTTGAGCCCCCGCCAATGCAATTCCCTATTTGCGCCTATGAGTGGGAACGTAGCCTAAACATATAGACTACCTCTATACTTATTTACTTGTACTTGTATATTTAATTTCAATTTTTTTTTAGATGAGCCACTCGGGTATTGTTTCGACTACATCATTGTTATGTAAAACAATTTTTATTTTGTATCTACACCCTACATGTTTATACGTCTACTCTACAATAATTTGTCTATTCACTTGGTTGAAAATTATAGGTATCTAACTACCTAATTCAATAGTTACAACCGCAACGGCCGACGACTAACTAGTAACTAGGTATTCACTATTTTCCAGAATTAAAATACTAAATTATATAAATATGTGTCTATGTCACTATGTCAACTTTATTAGATATATGAATTACGAGTTCACTAAACAATGGTGACTTCCGAAAAGTGAACGAATAACGAAAATAATAAATATAGAATAGTCCCAAACATGCTAAGTACCTAATAAGAATATAAATAGTAACCGTCCCATGTCCTCACTCGGCCGCTCCACCACACATCGGCTATAGCTCGTTAATAGTTTATTATTAGAGTTGTGAAAATGACTTTATATTTATAGGAAGAAATTATTATTTAGATACTTGGATTTTAAGAACACTATTCTTTTGTTATTTAACCATGGTAATTGGTAATGATTTTATAATATTATTAAATCAATAAATCGCAGACCGTAGTGTAATCAGTGTCAGCCTGTCACATGGATCAGTTTTTTTAAGGAGACCCATAATGAAAGAACCTTGGGCCCTGTAAAGAAACATTTACCTAACAATTTACGTGTGGTTAAATACTTCGATAAACATGAGAGTTCATACTCTTTATAAAGACCTGCAAGAACACGCCACCGCGCAAATAAAAATATTGATCAGACTCTACAATAAAACAAAAACGGGGGTGTTTCGGCTGCATTCGTAGCCCGGCGGCCCATGGCCAGGGCGACACTGAGTGTCTATTAACAATAAATATTAAAATAACAGTATAATTATAGTATAGTAATCTCATATTCTCATTTAAAGCTATACTCCTATATATAACGTAGATGTTTATAATAAAATATAGATAATAATAATAATTAAAAAGTTTGAAACAAAAATTAATATTAATTTTTATTATGGGGCGATGGGGGAACCGATAAATCGGGGGCTGCAAAGTTTCACTTTGCCAACTTACCTGCTAGTTGCGCCACTGATCGCCAACACACACCAAGTCATGATAGAAATAAATAAATAAATAAATATTTCTATCATGCACCAATTATTATAGTAAGGCCAGCGAAACTAGATGGGTGATTTTAGCGCCCCCGGTGGCTTTTTTTTCGGTAGGGCTGTAGATGGCCTTACTGAAAAAACGCCACTGGGGGCGCTAAAATCACCCGTCTAGTTTCGCTGGCCTTTCTATAATAGGTACTAGGTAGTCACTAGTCAGTTGTCAGTTCGACAGACACGACCAACACGACCAACACGATCGAACTCACCGACACCAATTACACATATTAAAAGCCATCTTCTATATCAGTTATGTACTTTTTAATATATAATAATTACTCCAACTATACAAACCAAACGTGTCTTTCTACGGAAAATTTATCCATAAAGAATAGAAAACCTTCCCTGGGTAACTAATACCGTAACAAAGTTTCCCAACCAAGTTGCAATACTATATAAGTACTAAAATACGCATGTTGTATTTCATATTTTTAAGTTCAAATATAGAGCTCTACACAAAAATATAATAAGATAGATATAGGCTTGTAGCTATAAAATCTATCTGTTTGATTATATGATATCTAAACATAGAAAATGAGGCTTTGTCAAATGTACTTAGTACCATCTAAACTTTGAAGATAATCTTATGATTATTTGTGTCGTATTGCCGTGTTAGTTTTTCCATGCACGAGTGCCGAGTACTTGCGTATAAACGTGTGACACTCGTGTTTAATTTTTAAAATATCAATTTATTTCAATATGAATTCCTTGAGTACCTATGCATAATGAAGATTCAATCATTTCAACACAAAAGTCAACTGAGGATAATACCGAAGTGTCTGAAATGAAAAATTCTATGTCCATTTTAAATGGTAAGTTTTTTAAAATAAAATCTAAAATTGACAAAAATAAAGTAATTGCTACATGCGTAATATGTGAGCCACGTAATGTTGAAATAAAAAGATCATTATCTTCATCGTCCAATTTTAAGTCATGTTATTGATTCATATAAAAATTCTTTATCAGAAAAACGATTAAGAGCAATGATTCTAAAACGGATAATGCAGTTGGTAGAGTACATCGTGTTAAATTTACCCAAGACCAATTTGACAAAGATATACAAATTGTATTATACATTCAATGGTTCCATTAAGAACTGTAGAACTTATTAAAATTCTAAATTTGTTATAACTATTTATTTTCATTTTTGCTGTAATTATCTACTTATGTTTTTGTAATTGTTATGAAATATTATCCATATTATAATATTATAAAATTATTATTAAAATATAATTTAAAAAAAAATATCTGATTTTCTAATTCTTAACTTGCTTCTATTGATAGATATTTGTTTATTTAAAATATTTTTACATTTTTCTGAATAATAAAATAATTCACAATCGTGGGCATAATTCTACTTTACCGGGCACCTTAAATTTTAGATTTTTTTTTTTTTAACTCAAGTATTTTTTTACGCTGAAAAGCGTGGTGAAAACGAAAATCGGCGCAGATAAATAGTTTTTGAGTTATAGCAATTTGAAATTTGAGTTTTTCTACGGTTTAATTAAATAGGTAAGTTTGTATCAACTTTCCGTTACTAGGAAGAGGTATTTGGGTTATGCAGTGTTATAAATAAATACAAATAATATTACCTATATTATAACATAATATATTATATTTTAAGTTATAAAAATAACGAATATGCAGGTGCTTCGTCGTCGTTACTGTCGTGGCTATCACTATCGTTGTTATCTCTATCGTCGTCGTCGCCGCCGCTTGCGTTGTCGTCGTACTCGTTATCGTTTATGCCGCTACCAATGACATACAATATACCGGCTTGTTTAAAAAATTCTATTGTGGCATCTAAATTAAAACTTTTGCATTTTTTTAAAAACATATACTTGGCTAAGTACCCCGCGTAAAACTCCTTTTTCCTACAATACTGTGACAAAGACGCCTTAGCGTGTTTCCATGATCCTTCTATGGTATTGGAGTGGACTCCAGTTTCTGGATCTTTAAAATGCAGGCTGTGATTCACCGTAAGGTGAACGTAGCCCTCATTGTTTAAAGTATTGTATGCCTAAAATAAAAAAGCCGAGTAAAAGTTTATACGTAAGTGGACCATATATTTTCCTAAGTACTTTCCTTTCAAAGACAACTAACGAGTTTTCATCTGTCTTTCGTAACGTCCATGTTTCCGACCCATAAGTTACTACTGGTTTTATTAATGTCCGATATATCTGAATCTTTAAATTTGTTGAAAGTGTTCTGGATCGCAGTAACCCCGTCAGCCCAAAGTAACACTTGTTACCGGCTTAAATTCTTGCCTTCACTTCACTATTTATCTCATTATGTTGTGTTAATATGGTGCCTAGATATTTGAACTGTTGTGTTCTTTTAAACGTATGATCTTCAACTTCCAATCCACTATTTTGATTATTATTTAAAGGAACTTTTCTTTGGACTACCATATACTCCGTTTTTTCTGTGTTTATCTCTAGCCCTATACATTTTGCATTTTCTATCAGTTTTTTCGATTGTCTTTTGAGTTGATCTTTATTTTCCGCCAGTAGGACTATATTGTCCGCGCATGCTAAAAGTCCAATGTTTGCCTCTCCTATTTTGACACCTTCCTGATTCATTCCTTTTTCTCTTATTACTTTCTCCAGATTTATATTGAATAAAATAAGAGACAAGGCATCACCTTGTCTCAACCCTGTTGTTACTTGTACTGCGTTTGAAGTGGAGTGTCCTACTTTTACCTTAATGTCTGTGTAATCGATGTTCATTTTTATGAGGTTTATTAATTTTTGGGGCATTTCAAATTCTTGTAGGACATTGATCAGGAATTCTCTGTGTATTGAGTCATACGCTTTTTTGAAATCAACAAATAACATGTGGACACCTCTGTTGTGTTCCCACATTTTCTGTAGTAGTTGTCGTAGGATGAATATTTGATCAGTGGTAGAACGATTTTGTCTGAATCCAGCCTGGTAGTCCCCTAAGATCCCCTCCGCCCATGGTTTAATTCTATCCAACAGACAACAGGACAAAATTTTGTAGGTAACATTAAGCAGGGCTATTCCCCGTTAATTATTATATAACTGCCTGTCTCCTTTCTTGTGGATGGGGCACATCAGCGCCGTCCTCCATTCCTTCGGTATTACTTCCTTTCGCCATATTAGACCAATCAACCAGTGTAAATATTTAGCCAGATCACCACTCATTATTTTCACTAATTCTCCTGTTATTTTGTCTTCGCCGGGTGCCTTGTTATTTTTTAAGATTTTGATTTGTTTCATAATTTCCTCTATTGTTGGTTCAGGGTAATCTACTATGTTCGAAGTAGTACAGGTTGTGCGGTTCCCCACAGTTTAACAGCTGGTCGAAGTAATCTGCCCATCTTTTAGCTACGTCTTCATTATTCGTTATTAGGGTTCCATCTTCATTTCTCACGAATTTCTCATTTGGTTTAGAATCCTTACTCAGGGCATGTATCTTTCTATATAGATCTCTTGATTTATGGTTTTTATGGTCTTTTTCAGCATCTCGGCGTTTATTTCATCTCCTCATTTATCACAAATCGCACTTTTAAAGTACGGGTAGATACTGATATCTCTGAAGAACACCCAATAAAAGCAGGAGTCCCACAGGGATCAGTCCTTGGTCCCACATTATTTAATATTTTTTGCTTTGTCGCGGTCGTTATTGCAACGACCGCGGAGTCTCTATCGACGTCCGCGAGATCACGACCGACAACCGGTCTGGCCGCCGGCCCGGCTAGCGGCGGACGACGAATCAGCTTTTGCCTGACCGTCGTCACCGTAACGTCACAGCAATAAAATATAACTTAATAGTTAATTGTTCTTGGTGCTAAATAAACGGTAACATTTAATTGACGTGTCGTCTATCATTTACTCAAATCAATTCCTACACCTAAAGCTTTGACATCCCAGTTCCACAAAAATGTCAATTAGCAATGTATGCAGATGATACTGTATCATAACACACCTTAGAAATCTTGAAAACTCAATAACAGATCTACAAATTTCTCTAGACCTAATTTCAGATTGGTTTACAAAATGGAAACTCGCTCTTAACCCAACTAAGGGTGAAGCGAAATATTTACAATAAAGAGATATACAAATCCAACTCAATTAAAAATCAAAAATCAGTCTGTATTATGGAATAATAAAGATCAATCAATTAAATATCTCGGAGTTCACCTTGATGAAAAATTTACATGGAAAATGCATATAAATAAAAAGTTAAGCCAAGCCTACTCACGATTAAAAAGCTTATACCCCCTTATAAACTATAGCTCAACGCTTCAAATCAAATTTTCACTGCTAATATACACATCAATAATAAGACCATTAATAACATATGCATGCCCAATATGGGCAGCAGCATCCCAGACAAAAATTACAAACGATGCAAAACAAATTTCTTAGAATAGCTCTTAAAGTCCCATGGTTTATGCGAAACACACAACTCCACAACAACACTGGAATTCCATACCTAACCACATGGATTAATGAACAATTTATAAATTATCTTATACACTATTATAACACTCTTTTACTTTATATTATATAACAAGAAAAAATTGTAAAAACAAAGATTATGTTGAAACAATAAAAAAAAAAAGGGGGGATAGCCTGGAACTTTAAATTTTGTGTTGGGAGTAAAATGAGTTTCAGAAATTAGGGCTAAGTCAATTCTTTCATCATTTAAAGTAATGATTAGATCGTTTTTTATGGTTTTGTAATCCATTGGCGTTCCATAGTAGGATGACTAAAGGTGAATTAGTGATAGAGTTATTTGGCATTTTGAGCGAGTAGACGATCGAGAACCGTGGTGAGAAGGGATAACAAAGGGTTTATCAGTGCTTTGAATTCATTTATGAAGTTTGAGAGAATCGAGACGCATTTGGATTTTGGTCAGATGTGACCTGAGCATAAGATCGAGTTTGGTATGGAGAAGAGTTTGATTGTGTCGGTTGCTGTTGGGTAGTTTTACATTCATTATTATTTATACTTACATTCCTTATGACTAGGGCTGTGCGATAGTATCGATTAATCGTTTTTAGCTATCGAAACTATCGATTAATCGATGTTTTTACTAAACATAATCAACCGATGTATCGAGTACATCGATACTATCGGTTGATCGATACTATCGGTTAATCGATACAATCGGTTAATCGATACTTTTGGTTTATTGATACGTTGTTATCATTAATCATCGTCACTTATCATATTTGTTAAAAAAAAACGAACAAAATTGTTTCTATTTATAACACTAGTTATCATCTCAAAACAATCACTAACGTTTTATTTTCATTGTAGTCAAGTGTTATATTCACGAATTCACGATTGTCTGAGGTAAGTTGATTTTGTTACCTATTTGAATAAGTAGAGTATAAACAGTATAAACTCATGCTGATTTCCTATCATTTGGTTCATATTCTAGCATCTAAACACATCTACCATACTTGCTACATCTATAACCTAATAATTCAAATTAGTCTCCGACTGCAGTCGTAATCAAACACCTATAATGAGTGAGGTATGGCAAGTGTTCACAAAAAGTGAATATAACCACAAAGCGATATGTAACATCTGTAAAAAGAACTATTCAAATTCTGGGACTAACACAACCAATTTATGGTCACATTTAAAATCAAAACACATTAAAAAATTTACAGAGTTAGACAATTTAAGAAAGGGTCTACCGCAGCTAAATAGTTACAATAAGTAAGTCATCAATTATTTTATTTATAATAATTTAGTGAATGTAGTATGTAATGTAGTTTAATTAATTTGAGTAAATGTACTTAAATACTTTTTTAGAATTAAGAAAATATTTTAAAGACTGTCTTGGACTCTTGGACATACCTATTTGTATTTGAAAATCAAATACCTACTTATCAAAGTTCAAATGAGTAACTCGTCCGTGTTGTCACATATTTTTATAAATATATTATCATTTATAATATATTGTCATATATTCATAATATTTTGTCACTCATACAAAAATGTCTAATAAATAATAATACCTAGTTGAATGTAACATTGCAATTTTAAATTAGGAAATATTAAATTAGTTTTGGTAAAGCAACTAGTAAAAAGTAAAATGAAAAAAGTATTTGAATATTATTTAAATAATTTATTATAAATACTTTCTAAATAGATGTATTTGTATTTAAATACAGTTTTAAATTTATCATTTACAAAACTGCTCATTAAACAATAAACAGTATTGTTATCGTTAAATGTTTATTCACAATATTTTTTCCAGTTCATGTGAAGATTTTTTGACTGAGGATAATGAAAATCATACTATTAATAGTAATGAAATAATAAACAATCAAATTCCATCTACTTCTAATTCAACCTTGATACAAACAGTCTTATCTACCAAAACTACTCAAAAACATAAGCTTTTAAATAGTCAAACTTTGATGTCAGCATTTACCATAACTAAAGCTTCACAATGTAAAATTGATGCAGCATTAGCTTATTTTATAGCAGTAGACATGATGCCTTACAACCTTGTGACCAAAGACGGTTTCAAAGTGTATACAAACGCCTTAAACGCAAGCTACCATATATCTAGCCGAAAGACACTTACTGATTAAAAAATACCAAATTTATACAAAGATACTAAGACTATCATTGAGTCGATTGTGAATAATGTTTATTTTATGTCGTTTACTACAGATTGTTGGACTTCTAGATCCAACCAACCGTTTTTAGCTTTAACTGGGCATTATATTGATTCTAAATTTAATTTAGGTAAATTAATATTATAATAATATATAAAACATTTCATTCAAATTCAATGTTAACTGTGTAAATACTATGTTACAGGTTCCGTATGCTTAGGTTGCATAGAACTGTCTGAAGACCACACTGTAGAAAACTTGGCAGACACTTTGCAATTAATTTTATTGGATTATAATTTGTCTGTTTCTCCTAAAAATGTGTCTGCATTTACAACTGATTGTGGTGCTAATATAATAAAAGCTATTAAGAACTTAGATGTACAACATGTGCCTTGTTTTGGTCATGCTTTCAATACTGCGGTGGGAAATATATTCAAACTTGAAGAAATACAAATTACTGTAAATAAAACCCAAAAAATCCAAAACATCTTTGCTCATAGCTGGCAAGCTGTCCGAGAGATGAAAATTGAGCAAGAGCGTTTTGGGTTAAAAAAACTTAAACTTCCATCTTATTCCAAAACTAGATGGTGGTCTCTTCTTGATTTAATTTCGGTCATTTTAGATCAAGAGTTAGGGATATCTAGTTTTCTTAAGACCTATAAAAATGGTCAGTTTAAAAAGTTAGTTTTGTCTGATGATGAAATTGATGTCTTAAAAAGTATTACAATGATTCTAAAACCAGTGCGAGAAATAACTGACCACTTGACTGGAGAAAGTTATGTAACTGCATCAGCTGTATATCCAGTTATATTTAATCTGAAAACAAAACTATCAGAAGCTGTAAATAGTAATAATATTGCCGCAGCATCTAATGAAAAATGTATTGAAATAAAAAAAAATATATTTTCATCCATTATTGAAGTTCTTGACAAACGTTACAATAATAATATTGCATTAAAAATATGTATGGTTTTAGACCCAAGGTTTAAAACCACCTTTATTGCCCAGGAATAAATGCCAGAACTAAAAACAGTAATAGGAGAATATTGTTTGGAATCTAGGATGGAATGGTCATTGAAAGAAATGCATAGCAAAGAAGATGGTAATTTGTCATTTTCTGGTGATAGCAGTCATTCCCTTACAATGAAAAAACAAAAAACTGGACTTTCTGCCATTTTTGATGTACCATCAAATAATGATGAAGTAAGAATTTACTTATAGATTTTAATTTGCATATATAATTAATTTAACATAATAGTAATACAACTTAACAAATATTATCCCTTTTCAGCTTCAAGAACAAGACATCAATTTTTGTAGTAAAATAAAAAGGGAAATTGACTTGTACATAGAATTTTCAAAAGTACCATATGAACAATATCCGTAAAAATGGTGGTCTTTGAACTGTACAACCTATCCATTTTTGAGTGTATTAGCAAAGAAATATCTTACTGTACAAGCTACAAGTGTGGCTTCAGAAAGAGTATTTAGCAAAGGAGGGTTAGTTGTGACAGACCATAGAGCATCATTAACTAATGATCATGTAAGTGAGTTAGTTTATTTATCAATGAACAAAGTTCATGTTCCAAAACCTTAACCTTAAAACTTGAAAGTTAATACTTAAATTTACTATTTCATAATTTTTAATTTGTATGTATAATTAAATTTGTTAATCATGCTTATTTGTTTAATATTTTATTAGTGTTTGTCGAGTTGACTTTAACCCAATAAAAGGGTGACATTGTATTTGTTTAATGTATTTGTTATATTTTGATTCTTATTAAAATCTTATTATTCATATTAAAAAGTATATTTAGTATTTAATTTATTTAATTTATTGAACTGCCCCACAAATCTTTGAAATTTTTTAAAGTACTTTATAGTCTTTATACTAAATACTTAATAGATAATTTAATATATTTAAATAATACATACATTTATAACATATAATTATAAAAAGTTAGGTTATAATAATATTATCTATATTAAAAGAATGAGTGCATTCATTGCCAGTCTGGGTAATAATGCAATATTCAAAATGTTGGCCCAGGGCCCACTGCCCTAGCACTTGGTAAATAGTTATTCGGCTTGTAGCACAGAGCAATATGCATGTAGTTAAGAAAGAAAACCCACAATTTTTAGGCATTTAAGTTTCTTTACCAAGTGTAAATAATAAATCCCGCTCGTAATCACAAAATATAAATAGGTACATTAAGACTACAAATAGTTAAGACTCTTAACTATACGAGTTAAAGACAAAAATAGAAAAAAATAAAATTTGTGATATTTTCATACTTAAATTAAAGTTACGGTACTATCGGCCATTCGATACCATCGGGTATTCAATGCTATCGGTTAATCGATACTATCGGCGTAACGTAACTCAGTTATTCGATACAATCGGTACATAAAATACAATCGATTAATCGATACAATCCTTAGTTTTATCACAATCGACTATCGACCACTAGAAGTGACTATCGCACAGCCCTACNAAAACTATCAGAAGCTGTAAATAGTAATAATATTGCCGCAGCATCTAATGAAAAATGTATTGAAATAAAAAAAAATATATTTTCATCCATTATTGAAGTTCTTGACAAACGTTACAATAATAATATTGCATTAAAAATATGTATGGTTTTAGACCCAAGGTTTAAAACCACCTTTATTGCCCAGGAATAAATGCCAGAACTAAAAACAGTAATAGGAGAATATTGTTTGGAATCTAGGATGGAATGGTCATTGAAAGAAATGCATAGCAAAGAAGATGGTAATTTGTCATTTTCTGGTGATAGCAGTCATTCCCTTACAATGAAAAAACAAAAAACTGGACTTTCTGCCATTTTTGATGTACCATCAAATAATGATGAAGTAAGAATTTACTTATAGATTTTAATTTGCATATATAATTAATTTAACATAATAGTAATACAACTTAACAAATATTATCCCTTTTCAGCTTCAAGAACAAGACATCAATTTTTGTAGTAAAATAAACAGGGAAATTGACTTGTACATAGAATTTTCAAAAGTACCATATGAACAATATCCGTTAAAATGGTGGTCTTTGAACTGTACAACCTATCCATTTTTGAGTGTATTAGCAAAGAAATATCTTACTGTACAAGCTACAAGTGTGGCTTCAGAAAGAGTATTTAGCAAAGGAGGGTTAGTTGTGACAGACCATAGAGCATCATTAACTAATGATCATGTAAGTGAGTTAGTTTATTTATCAATGAACAAAGTTCATGTTCCAAAACCTTAACCTTAAAACTTGAAAGTTAATACTTAAATTTACTATTTCATAATTTTTAATTTGTATGTATAATTAAATTTGTTAATCATGCTTATTTGTTTAATATTTTATTAGTGTTTGTCGAGTTGACTTTAACCCAATAAAAGGGTGACATTGTATTTGTTTAATGTATTTGTTATATTTTGATTCTTATTAAAATCTTATTATTCATATTAAAAAGTATATTTAGTATTTAATTTATTTAATTTATTGAACTGCCCCACAAATCTTTGAAATTTTTTAAAGTACTTTATAGTCTTTATACTAAATACTTAATAGATAATTTAATATATTTAAATAATACATACATTTATAACATATAATTATAAAAAGTTAGGTTATAATAATATTATCTATATTAAAAGAATGAGTGCATTCATTGCCAGTCTGGGTAATAATGCAATATTCAAAATGTTGGCCCAGGGCCCACTGCCCTAGCACTTGGTAAATAGTTATTCGGCTTGTAGCACAGAGCAATATGCATGTAGTTATGAAAGAAAACCCACAATTTTTAGGCATTTAAGTTTCTTTACCAAGTGTAAATAATAAATCCCGCTCGTAATCACAAAATATAAATAGGTACATTAAGACTACACATAGTTAAGACTCTTAACTATACGAGTTAAAGACAAAAATAGAAAAAAATAAAATTTGTGATATTTTCATACTTAAATTAAAGTTACGGTACTATCGGCCATTCGATACCATCGGGTATTCAATGCTATCGGTTAATCGATACTATCGGCGTAACGTAACTCAGTTATTCGATACAATCGGTACATAAAATACAATCGATTAATCGATACAATCCTTAGTTTTATCACAATCGACTATCGACCACTAGAAGTGACTATCGCACAGCCCTACTTATGACTGTTGAGTTTGAGCTGGTGAAGTTTGGTTAGAGATTATTTGTGGTTGGTTTGCGGAAACGTTGGAGCTGCTTATACACTTGGCATTCTTTGTAGTTCGCTGGGTGGTCACATTGGCACAGGGCACATTTGGCAGGAGTCTCGTAATATTTGGTACAGTTGCTGGTTGGATGATTTTCACCGCAGCAGACACATCTAGGCTGGTATGAACAGTATTTTTTTGGGTGGCCGTAGTCCTGACAATTTTGACATTGAATGATATCTTTTCGTTTGTGTGGCTCCTCTATTTTTACTTTGGTATGGAGTAGGGATGTTATATTAAATATATCGTTATTGATTGGGACTGGTTCTTGATCAAAAAAAACATTGGCAGTTTGTCCTTTGTTATTTTCTTGAGTACGTTAGTTACTTGTCGGACCGAAAAGCCTATTTCTTCAATAGCTATTCCTATTTCGTCTGTCGGTGTCGATGGATGTAGGTTACGGATAACTATTCGGAAGGCATTATCCTTTTGGGATCGGTATGTGTGATATTGCGCATTTTTATCTTTCAGATAGTGTATTAATTTACGGTATGATTCTGGTTCGGTAGTTTGTATTTTTAGATCGTTTGTTGACGATTTGAAGGAGAAATTTTCTGAGCCAATTAGCTTAATTAATTGGTTGCGAAGTTCGACAAAATCTAATACACCTCGGACAAATACTGGTGGTGGGAGTTTGGTGATTTTATTACCAGGTGAGTCATCAGTGATTTCTGTTACGTTTCCTTGGGAATTGTGTGAAGTATTTTCGTTATTTTCGTTCTCTGTAGCGAGCGGCGAATATCTGTTAGCCGTTATAAAAATAGATTTATTTTTTTTAGGTTCTGGGTTATCTGTAGATGAGTGGTTTCGTTTGGATGTAGATCCCGTAGGTAATGCTACTTGGAATTCATCCATTTCAACTGTTGAATTAAATACGTCACTTGGTGCACTCTGTATACGACTTTTTGAGGGGCTATTTTGAGATGTAGATAGATTGGGTATTGATTGACTTGATTTACTTGGTTTATATTTGTTGATAGGTGGTTTCGGAGCCGTTGTATGTATAGATAGTTAATAACACTCCGACGCGATAACGGTGTAGATTTATGTTGTCCGATAGCCGGTGTGGTCGTGCGAGAAGATAATTGATAATTTAATAATTTAAATTCTAAATTTTTTTTAAATTATCGACAAAGTTTAGATTTTTCGATGTGTTTAAGAACAGTTTAATGTAGAAATTTTCATTACGCATTCGATATTGTAAAATGAAATTTTTTTTATTTCATTTTGGTTAAAGTAACACGGATTTATACGGAACAATGTACAGAACACGTGTGTAGTGAACGGTGTACGCGGCGCGGCTGAATTTATAAATTAAGTTTAAAAAAAAATTAGTGTGCTGAACAATTTATAATACTTTAAATACATAATAAATTGTTTAAGTCAATTTTTGTCAGTTATAATACTATAATTTTTCTAGCTTTTTTGGATGCAAAATCATTTATTATATCTTACATTTTTGCGCTTTTGCCTTTGGTTCTACTATATATTCTGATATCGTTTTCTTCCCAATATCTTCAACAATTAACATACAATTTTCATTTATAGTCTTGGGTATTCCAGTTATATCAACAGTTGTGCATAAATTAAATTGTTTGATTTCATCGATTTCAGATTTGAATATAACAACTTCTTCAGATAAACGGTTATTCTCTGATTTAATCTTTTCGTTTCAATCTTAATACTTTACAATTCCAAAATTAGTTTTTTACATAAATTGTCAAATTGCTTAATCATAAATGATACAGATCTCATAAGTTCTTCAAAATTATATTCTAAGGGTGTTCCTGATTTTCTTTCTGGGTTATTCGATTTCGGAAATCTAGTGAATCTGGCTTTTGTATTGTTTGACATTTTCTTTAAATTATGTTCAGAATACCCTGCACAGTAATAATGAATAATATCTTTATATGTCAAACATTCAAGTATATCTTCATTTTGTTACCCGTAACAAATGCTGAATAAGAACTGAAACGTCTGAAACCAAAAGAAAACAAAATTATTATTTACTGTATTGTATTGGAGAAATCGTTTTTTTGTTGAATTTAATTCATGGTCAATTACTGTATTAAAAAAATCATATTTGAATTTAAGTACAGCATCTTCAATTAAATTGTCAGGCTCTTCATAACTAAAATGTGACTAAACTTCTTTTGAATTTTTTTGTGATATTAAGATCTTCTGATATTTTGTTAACTGTGATTTTTGAGTAATCAAACACCGTATTACAATTTACAATATTTAAAAAAGTTTATATACTTCATAAACTCTAGACATTTCAGCTTAAGTAGTATGTATTTGTATGTTCACAGTTCGTTTTTCCACGGTAATTTTTTTTGTTCAAGCGGGAATGTCCCACTTAGACGGCTCAGAATTACCGTATCACAGAATACGGTGATTTCACACACAGTGTCCACCTATTTACGCCTCACACGATAATATTTACCGTGTACACTAAGAGGTTAGGTTTTAAATTTTTTTTTCAACCCTACTAAATTAATATTACAAGTAAAAACACAAATTATTAAATTCATTTTTTTTTTATTGTTAAAAATTCAATCAAAATTATATTAACACAAGTTTTCTTACTTCTCTAGTAAAAGGTACATATTCTACAACACGATCATGAATTAATAAACAATAAGCAGTTACACCTGTAAAGGATTCCGAAGCTTCAATTTCTAATTGAACATCCACTGCCAAGGCTGTAGCTGAATCATTCTGTTTGAGGTATCGATAACTATAATTGGAGCGTCCAATAGAAAAGTTGAAGGACTCAATATCGGGTTCAGTACATTTTTTTCATAGTACGATTCTTGAAAAGATGTATACATATCATATGATAATGTAAAATTATTTTTCGTAAAATCTAAATTTAAATTGTCATACGGATAAGCTATCGAGTTTAGAAATACTTTAACGTTTGTTAGATTACAATGATCAAATATACTACATTCTTTTGAAAACGAATTTTTACGTCCCTTTTGCAATCCAATTATGATAAATCGTGGTTTTTCTAATTTTGAAGCAATTTTCAAGTTCCATACAACATTCTTGGTAGTTCTGAGTTCAGGATATTCAAAAGTTTCAAAAGATCTAAAAGGTATAAACAAACTTTTTTCTTTTTCTACAAGTTTCAATAACTTTAACCTTTCTTCATCGTCAACAGTAATAACTTAACTAACTTTCTTAACCTAACTTTTCAGACTATTTTATTTAAAACCACTTTACCTGTAGTAGGAGCAGCTACACCAGTTTTTAAACTTAGCGGATTTATATCGGTATGACTTCGAGTTAATATCAATTCCAATTTAGAATTAAGTAATATTTTTTTTAAAGTCTTCAAAAGAACCTAACCAATATTTCGACGGGACGCAAGCACTAAATTCACCTATTTCGTTTGCTGATTGTGATTTCTTTTTAAAACTCCAGCCATAAGGAGATCAAACTCCGTATACAAAATATACGAATGGATCTTCGCAGGAAAAAACTCCGGATCCATGACGTCATTAGTTAGTGTTATCAATATTGTCCTTACCAAAATTATCATAAATATAATATTATCATCGATTATAATAATTTAATTCTTTAATAGTAACCAAATTATTTAATAATTATTTTATGCTAATTACACGTGCTAATTACATACATTTTAAAACACAGTAAGTACATGTTCTTAGTAAAATAAGTTGAAAACAAATATATCATTGTAAAACTAATACATTCATGCGTTCATAAAAAATGTCACTTAATTAAGGGAAGTCATAAAAAAATAAATTATACACACATATATTAAACAGTAAATTAAACTTGTTAAAAAATATTAAATCACAATTCACAACTAAATCAGTAGGTTTCAAGTGTATAATAAATAATCAAATATAAATGTAATATAAATAATGTGTAAATTGCTTAAAAAAAAATTATTTTTAATTCCCAAATGTTGCCTATTAAAAAATGCCCATTTTTCTACTCTTGTTGAATAGGTACTTATAAAATATTTTCCAAAGTCCACCGTATCAGCATCATTAAGAAGTTGGCTTATAACCTGTGAAAGTTCTGCTGAAAAAGCTTTCTCGTCGGTTTCGTGCAAGAGTGCTTTAAGAGTTTTAAAAACAATGGTTTTTTTTGTCATGGGAATGAATTTTATTTAAATTTTTGACCAGTTTCTTAGAACATGCCATTCACATAATAATTGTTTTTCAACGGATCCCATCACACAATTCCATGCATTATAAAACGCGGGTTCATCATCGGACATAAAAATTGATGGATTTATTATTCCTATTGTATTTTTAATACATTGAAAATAGTGTTTATAAGTAGCTGTATCATATTTATTAGAAAAACAAAAGGCTACTGGAATTCCATTTCCATATTCATCCACAACGACTAGTGAGTATAATTGAAAATTATAACTATTCAATCCATGTGTACCATGTATACAAACTTTATCTTTACCAAATTTTAAAAACATTTTTGATTGAAATTGTGTCATAATGATTAAACAAAAATCATTTTTACTAAAATGGGGAACATTATCATCATCTTCCTCTTGTTCCTTAAAATATAAAACCGGATTATCTTCACCTTTCTTTTTCATAGCTTCCACCCACAATCTCACACTGACAGCATCATTCTCATGTGATTTAGTATTGTATGAAATATTATAATCCCTTTTAATATTATATAAATCCTTTTTTTCAATCAAATGAATCCTTTTTAATTCTGTCCCATCTTCTAACCCTCGAATGTCCCTATATACTACATGCTATAATTGTAAAACGTAGAACTTCTATCGAACGACGCGCTCCTGGTGGCAGAATAACCTTGCGACTTTTGTCGGGCCACTTTATGAACGGGCGGCCTTAGGAGTTTGGTCTCCTTATCTCTAATCTTCATGCTCATAACAATGATAGTTGTCTGGTGTACAGGATAAGTAACCTTTTAACGAGCTAGTGATTCCAAGAACACGTGTACTATCTACTTCTATCTCATTGATTTCTAATCGTATTTGTTCTAAGAGGTAAGAGTAACCATTATAAGATAGTTTCACTTTGTCAGCTTCCGATATTATTCCTTCGAGGAAAATTAATCTCTCGTGCAGATACGGATAAACATCAGTTTGCTGGATTGATATGCGTATCTCGTCATTATTATTAAACGATGTTGTATATTTTGTATATGAATGATATTCAATTTTCATAATTCTAAAATCCGTTTCATACCTTGAACTTATATCTAAAATATCACTCTAAGGCATTCTGCTGCAGTTGATAACCCAAAGCTTGTAGAATTTTTTTATTTTTCCCTGTCAATTTTTTAACTTTATTTGATGTTGCTGGAAGCACTTAAGTCTTATGACTAGCTGAACTGATCCGAAGTAATGGGTTTATATGGAATTTTAATCCCATCTCAAGATCTATAACGTTTAATATGTAGAACGATTGTCAATGTCTCGTCGAAATTATCCATCAGATTATGATCTTGGTCAAATAGCTGAACTGTTATTGAGTCAATATTTATTTTATTCAATTTGTAATATATTAAATTTGGTGCTGACTGAATTACTTTAGATCCTATAACCTTATACTGAGTGAATTAAATTTAAGGTCTGATTTTTTCGCGGAAAAATTTGTGCACCTGTAATTATGGTTACAGAACACAAGGAAAAAAATTTTATTTTTAATCATTTTTTTTTGAACTCTTATACATTTTTTGAAAAATGTATCACCTATGATACATGGCGCATTTAAAACATAATAAAACATTTTTTTTCGAATAATAAACCTTTTATTATTCTTAAGTCTCAAAAGTATTATGTTGTAATATTAATTATAAACTGAGTATATTTAAAACTATATTTAAAAAAAAAACTAAAAATATTAACTTCTTTAAGATACTTATAAATTATTTAATGCAATTTAAAAATAAAATATAAAAAACTAAATAACACCGAATGCGCTTTCACACTATGAAATAGAAATAATAAATAAAAAACAACTAATACAATATGTATGTGCGTGATTTGACTATTATATAATAAATGCAATATGCAATGACTAGTGTGATATAAACAAATGTAACAAATATAAATTTATGAATCTAATATAAAATATAATTATGTTGTATTTGCTTGATCATCACATGTGAATATAATTTTTAAAGTGCTTGATTAGCACAATTATTGTATGTATGCCTCAGTCGGTCAAAGTGCACAAATGAATATAATATAAAATGACTATTAATGTTTAACAGTGGCACAAAATATAATAAAAATAAACCAACAAAAAAAAACATACTCAGAGCCACAACACAGCTGGTTACCTTAGGCGGTGGATTTTATCCCACGTGACGGTGCCGGGGACTTATTTATAGTAATAATAATAATACACAACATTTAATAATGTTGACAACCACACACGTGCGACCGCTTTGAGGAACCACTAACGAGTATAACACAGGAAAAGCACCACAAACAGAATGTAGACAAATGACCACCCTGCTGGGAAAAGTATAATATAATAGTTGAACATATAATGATTTTAGGAACAATACTTAACCAACAAAAAAATTTGAAAAAAAAACTCAATGACAATGAAAACCAACGAACCGACTTGGCACATGTGCTTTGGATAATGTCACAAAAAAGCGAAACAATGTCTTAGGACCGAAGGATAATGAAAAAAAGGCGCTCAGAGCTGGTGCGTCCAGCCTTTTATAACCCTTGCTGTGGACAGTGTCATCAAGATAAAATAAAATAATAAATTTAGCACAATAATTGATGACACTGACGCACAACAGAGATTATACAAAAAGAAAAAAAAAATAATAAAAATAGAAAATCAACGGACAAAACGATAATAAAATAAAACTACGAATAATATAAAAATTTAAGAAATAATAACGGACTATAGCAGTAGCACGCCACCCACTATCAGCTTGATAACAAAAAACACTATCGCAAGCTCAAATTGCTGACAGTGGGACAACATACAGTCCTACCAAACTATAGCGCTGCACTTGGCGCGAACAACAATAAAATGTTAAAATAACATTACATATAGTTGCATATATATATTAAAAAAACATATTTATACAACAAAGTAAATAAATTGCACTTTTCAAGTTATAAAACGTAATTAGGAACTACTAACTTGTTTTACCTAATTAGGAACAAAAGAATGTTTTGTTATTTAGTATGAAAATCTTTAAAACAATTTCTGTTGACACCACAACCAAAATACTTTAGTACTTTAGTCACATGTAGTACAAGTTGATACGGTACAAACGACGACACTTAAAATGGCCGCTCTCACGGTCACTAATTCACTACGTATGACAATATAATATAACATGAACAAGCAAACAATAAATAAAAACGAGACGGTTATCGAAAAGTATTGTCTACAAAAATGACGAGTGAAAATGACATCAAGAATCTCTAACAGGTTATAGGATTTATGTCATATTCACTCGTCAAAACAAAGCCTCCCGCCAATGTGGACAGCACCAGAAGCGGGCAACTTATTTTACCAAATAAGTATCAGTACTCCTTCAAAAAAACTCATCATTGGTATCAGAGAACAACACACAGTGTACACACATCCAGTGTTGCCATGTTAGCTGATTTAAGGCCAAATCTAGCCTTTTTTGATCTGATCTAGCTGATGAATTATTTGATCTAGCTCCTGGCCTTTTTCCTAGCTATTTATCATTTTTAACTAGCTTATTTCTGGCTTTTTTTTTTTTATACTTTTTACTAGATTTTATTTACTATATTATTATACTACTACGTCTACAACTATTATAGTATAATATCCTAACCCGTGTGTTAAAAACTGGTTGTGATTCGAACAATAAAAATAAGTACCTGGATCTATTGTATCCATTGTATATAGGTGAACAAATAACAGTAATGCCATTAACACAGTCCACAGATCATGTAAGGTCCTAGTAGACTCGCTTAAATGGACTTGTTTTATTTTATCTGTGCCATTAAGATAAAGAGTATAAGACTAGAGAATATGTAGTATTCTAACGCTATTAAATATGTTACCATATTATAGTATAGAACTCTAGTACTATAGTAGGTACATGTAAAATATAAGAATATAAAAATATAAATAATTGTTGGAAAACTGGTATTTTATATTTTCCTAATAAATTGACAAGAAAAATTATTTCTTGAATTGCAGTTTAGTACTCAACAAATCATTGAGTTATCATTTAAGTATTATATCCAAATTGTTTGAGATTAACAAATTACAAATATTACAAATATTACAAGATTATTTTGTTACTGATTTTTGTATATAAATAATTATATTTTGTTTTATATATAAAATACAACTTAAAATATTTCACGTAAGTGACATGACATGTTCACACATTAGTGTACATTCTTATTAGAAATTTATTTAATTTTCTTTTTAGTATGGGAAAACCGCAATATTCTCAAAAATTTCGACAAGCCTGGCTACAAGACAAATTATTTAAAGAGTGGCTTCAAGAATACGTAAAAGATTCAACAAAAGCATTTTGTAAAACTTGTTGTGTAACTATCCGAGCAAAGCGATGTGATTTGGTGAATCACGGAGAAAGCCAAAAACATAAATCGTCAGTAGGAGCCATCAATATTCATCAACAAAACAGTATTAAATTTAAACCAATAAGCTTAGAAACAAATCGATCCGAAGCTGCCTTATCGCTTTTTGTGAGTAATCATTGTGCAATATTACCAATTGATCATCTCGGTGAATTGTGCAATACACACTTTCCTCATAATAACATAAGAATTCGTAGAACCAAATGTTCTAGAATTATTATTAATGTCTTAGCACCCTATTTTATGTCTAATTTGAAAGAAGACATTGGTGATATGTACAGTTTGCTGATCGATGAGTCTACCGATATTGCTGTTCTTAAATATCTTGGAATAGCCATTATGTATTTAAGTAAAAGTCAAAACAAAATAATTACTACTTTTTTATCTCTTGAAGAACTTGTCGAATGTAATGCAATGTCAATTGTAACAGCTATAAAAACTTGTTTAAAAAAATTTGATTTGGATATTAAAAATATGGTTGGGTTAGGTTCTGATAATGCAAGCGTGATGGTTGGCATTAATAACGGTGTATTTAAAATGTTAAAGGAAGACAATCCTAATTTGATTTTAATCAGATGTGTTTGTCACTCATTACAATTGGCAACTTCCCAAGCTTGTGCTCATACTATCCCAAGACATTTGGATTTTTTGATATCTGAAACATATAATTGGTTTTCTAAGTCAACACTACGACAACACTCATATAAAGAAATTTTCAAAACTATTAATGATGGACATGACCCCCTCAAAATAGTTCAGTCCTCAAATACTCGTTGGTTGTCAGTCGAAACCGCAGTAGTTCGCATCGTTGATCAATGGCACGAACTCAAGACTCATTTCGGTATCTCTAGACAAAAAGATAGATGTTATACAGCTGAAATGTTGTATTCAATATACACTGATGATAAAAATCTAGCATATTTGCTATTCTTGAGACCATTGCTGGGGGAAATTCAGAGAGTAAATAAACTATTTGAATCAGAATATGTTGATTCAACAAAACTGGCCAAAGATTTAGTTGCATTAATAACTTCATTTATGAAATTAATAGTTGTTCCTACATATACATATAATCCTGCCAAATCATTAGATTTCACTTCCCACTTAAATCCCAAACCTTATTTAGGTTATGGATTTGAAAATCAAATAAATGAACTTAAAAAATAAAAAAAAATATCAGAAGGCGAAGAAAGGGAATTGAGAGACAGATGTATTGCTTTTGTAACTTATATTATAAAACAATTTCAGCAAAGACTACCCGATAATATAAGCATGTTGGAAAAAATTGAAATACTATCTCCAAGTAATACATTGAAACAAATAAAAGATAATATAAGTCCAATATGTGAGTTTTTTGGATTTAAAAATAAAGAAATTGAAAAAATTGATCTACAGTGGCGAAACATTAATTTATTAAACTGGAAGAATACTAATTCAGCTGTAGAGTTTTGGAGTGAAGTGTATTCATTTCAAGACTCTGCAAGTCATAATCCATTTAAAGAATTAGCCAACTTGGCACTTACTGTATTATGTATACCTTGGTCCAATGCAGCTTGCGAACGAGTGTTCAGCCAAATGAATTTGATAAAAACAAAGTTGAGGAACAAAATGAAATCCCCAATGCTAATAAGTTTACTTCATATAAGATCTGGGTTGAAGAGGAATAAAAAGTGTTGTCACAATTTTGTATTACCAGATACCGTTATCAAAAAAATTGGTACAAATGATGTATATAATGTTGAAACTGAGTTAAATGACAATGATGATGATAATATTATAAGTTTTGCAGACTTTCAAATTTAATTAAAAATATTATATTATTATAAATTATAAGCTTTCAAAATAATTTTTTTTTTTTTCATTATATTATTACATTATTACATATTTTTGATTTGTTTATTTATTTAAATAATTTTTTGCTAATATATATTCTACCAAACTTCAAAACTTTATTATTAATATTATTTATCATGGTTTTTACTTATCAATTATCATGAAATCTTGAATTTTGTTATTTAGCCGAATTCTGGCCTTTTTTTATTGTACTGTTGGCTTTTTTCCAAAATAATATGTGGCAACACTGCACACATCTCATCTGTCATCAGTACTTATTATCTGAACAGTAAAACAGCCAGCACGCCTACTGCCAACCTCCGTCTGCAGCCAGCGTTCAGCAAGCTCCTCCAAAAAGTCGTTTTCGCCGCTTTCAACAGGGCAAAAGCGCCCACGGCTCTAACCCGAACCATTCACTCAACAGTCGTTTTCACTGCTTTCAACAGCAGGAGCGCCCACAAGGTTAGGTTAGTTTAGGTTATCTACTCCCTACCAAACTTACAACCCAGTTCCTTGTCTGCCAAATCCTCCGGCGAGCGGGTAACCTTGCTGGCTGCTGATGCGACCCAGTTCCGCCTGCTACAAAGCACCTTCCTTAAACACGGCACTGAATTCCGCGCTTTTGACCTCCCCGAGGAAAGCTCCATAAAGGTTGTTCTGAAAGGTATTCCAAATGACATTTCTACCGAAGAACTACGAGTCGAACTAGAATCGCTGGGCTACACTGTCAAACATACCCGCCGCATCGGTACCCCAAAGAAACCATTGCCAATATGCGTCGTGCACATCGCAGACAATCCAACTGCCGAAGACATATTTGTTCTTAACAACTTATTTTATTTACAAATCTCGGTTGAACCACTTAAACCCTCCGGCCCAGCCCAGCAGTGTTGCTAGACGTACGGTTTGTACCGTACTTATACGGTTATTTTAACTTCCGTAGGGTGTACGGTACAAACATTAGAACCGTACTAAAATATACGGTATTGGATGGTGATCTTACCGGGTTTTTTTTTAAAATAGATGATTCCTAAAATAACATTTATTGTGATATTTCAATAGACACTATATTTAGCTGTCTACACGGAAAAAAATAATTTTACTATAGTAATAAGTTAGTAAAATTGCAGTTGATACAACTTTTTATATTGTCATACTAATAATACTTTTAGGTTCTACGTACTAAATTATAATTGTTGTAATATTTAGATTGCACTGCACTATATTTTAGTTAGTTGAACTATTCAACATTAGTTGATAAGTTATTGACTATCATAAATGGTTGGCATACAAATATAAAATAGTAATAACATCTAGATAACACATTACTAAAATTTAAATTTGTATTAACAAATATTATAGTTGGTACAACTATGTACTATAATTAGTCCAATTGAAGGAACTGTCATTCTAATGTTTTGATAATATTGTTTTACTATTTGATGTTATTTGCCTCAATCATCATTCATCGTTCCAAAAGTAAAACTTGCAGGTCACGCGAAGTATTATTATAGTTACAGTAACATTATCGCTTGTTCTTGAATTCCTGATATTAATGTTATGGACAGTTTTGTCTTAAAAACTCTAACGAGTTTAAACGTTAGCGAAATCGTTATTGAGCGTTTTAGAGGTAAGTAATTTAGATAAAATGTGCATGCTTTAACCTGTCGTCGAAATCGTTATTTTTACCTTGTTAGGTATTAATTAGAGAACTATTGGAAATCAATTTATTTCACCATGGTCATTAACATAGATCTAATATATTAGTTTTACAACATAGTTTATAGGTCTATGTTTGTGGTCATATGTTTGTCGCCCCATGCGAGGTTGCAGCGCTTCATGTGAGAAAAATAGTGTTGTAAACATAGATATATAAAACAACTAGATAGCCGACTCAACGCCAAAAATTGAAGTCTGGCATCCATATGCGAACTGGGCAAAATACGATTGATTAATCCATGACATTATATAATTTTCCATGAAATATAATTTATCTATGATTGAAACATGATAATATGGTATGATGAAAATATGATTGCTACTTCGTTACAAATTTGAAATTACAATTTACAAGTTTAAAACCATAAAACTTACCAACAGATATATAATAATACTGTTTTATATATATTATGTGATCTTGCTATATGCATTGAATCAAAATTGTTCGTTTACAAACATGGTGGTTTCTTGTTCTGTGTCTGGTTGTGTCAATAGAAGACAGAAAGGAAGCAATGTTCATTTTTTTTCGTAAGTTATACATTGTTATATCTTATGTAAACTAATTATTAATTATTTTCCGTATTAGGTAGTTAGGTAAATAAAAACTATAATAAAATTGTTCCTACTTTTTAGATTTCCATTAAAAAATCCAGAAAGGAATCAACTGTGGATTACTGCTATACGTCGGAAAGGGTTTGTTCCTACCAAAAATAGTTGCATTTGTAGTGAACACTTTGTACAGTCTGACTATGACTTAAAACCAGGAGGTAGTTATAAATTATACTTAAAGGAGACGGCTATTCCATCAATGATTCCTGATCCAAAAATTAAGAGCAAAGTCATTCGAATGAGTATTGAAGAAGTTTTGACGTCTGCTGAAGACGCAGATTTATCTGTGGCTGAAGACCATGATCAAAAATTAGATAGAGAAAATACATCAGAGCTTATTGATAATACTCAAATTTTACCAGATTCCCAAGATCGGGAAACAGTGTTAGACAAAGTCTTAGGTGAAACTCTATACACACCTAATCAGTGGATACCATTTACAAAAACTTGTGTCATTATAGGTACTCATAATACCAATACCATTTTGTCTATGATTTAAACCATGGCGCGAGTTACTAGTTTACAACCATAGATATATAAAACAACTAGATAGCCGACTCTGTGATAAAGTCTCATAAGACCTATGAAGCCTGGCAGCCATATGCGAACAGGGCAAAATACGATTGATTGATCCATGAAATATTTAATTACTCCATGATTTTTTAAAAACTGCGAAAATTTGATTTCTGAATCAGTCAGATTAAGAGGACGTTGCACGGATATTTGTTTTTTCCGACTTACAAGTGCGTACATCGCACATTTTACGCTCAGCCGATTACTGATTAAGTAGTTTTTGAGTTTATCCATTATACACAAACAAATCTTTTCTCGTTATAATAATAAAATAAAGAATAATTTCAAATCACGGAATACCATAAGGTACTGTATTGGGTCCTCTTTTTCATTGTGTTAATTAATGACTTATTGAGTATTAATTGTAATGAATCAATTTTCAGTTTTACTGATGACACGTCAATTATTATGGATGACATAAAGAAAAATAGTATTCATAATAAATCTACTCGTGTATTAAGTATTGTCAAAATATGGTTTGACAATAACCTCCTGGAACTTAATTTAACCTAAACTTGCTTTATAAACCTTAGTATAAATAAATCTTCACCCATTGGTTATAAATTTATAATTATCTCAAGCCTCATCAAAAAAACTGTAATGAATTTAATATAAATACAGTGATTTCTATTAGTAATGACAGTAGATGTAATTGCACTACTATATTTTATCTAGTTCAAAAAGTAAAATATCTAGTTATTACTATAGCTGATACTAACTTAAAATGACAAAATCATATTATTAATACAACTAGAAAGATCAGATTATTATTCTATAAATTTAAAACTCTTATCAACATACTTCCACCCACCACAATGAGACCTACTTATAATTTATATAAGTATAAATACTATAATATTATAAAGCATAGGTATTATACACATAATCAACACAACAATAGTTAACAATTAGTATATATTTCTTCATAACACTTTTATGAATACAATTATTTTATTGGTTGGAGAATAATATTAATTTGGATAATTTATGTCTCTTAATGACAGGGTTTAAAATATCTGTTGAATACATTTTTCCAAATGATTTTAATCTGAGTCTTACAAATTTTTTTGTTATATGTGTTATAAGAACTAGTTTATGTGGTCTTTCTAATAAAGATACATTATCACAATTTAAATCTGAAAAAATTTTGCTGTCTAAAGAATACATATTAACATTATGGCAAATTATCTTAATATCAAGATTAGGTATATGTAAAGATTTAAAATTATCAGTTAAAAACAAAAACATTTTGTCAGCCTCTTGGATTATTTTGAAAACTGAATCGGATGCTGAAATTAATCCACCTTGATTTTTTAGATTTACAAATTTCGAAAAAGATACAGATTTGCAATAGTCATGTTCATTGTTTTGTGATAAAAGAGCCATTTTACAAGAGTTGCAGTCTAAAATCAATTTTCTTATTATATATCCAGCAATATAGTACAATATATTATTCTTAACATCCTGTTCATGGCTTCTTACTTGACTTGAATGTGTATGAATGTTCATAAGTTGCATATTTCTTTGGGCGTCCATCTCAAATTCATTAATAATTGTTTCATCGTTGTCAAGATTACAAATCTTTTCTTTATTTGATGCCTTTCTCCATTTAATTTCAAAGAGTGATCCAATTGGATCATCATCAAATGTATTGCAGTTGAAATTGGATTTACATTTTAAAGAATTTTTCATTAATATCTGTTTGATAGCAGTTTTGAACTGTGAAGCATTTGGGTTATTGTTAGATCCAAAACGTTGACGAACACGTCCAAATAGTAGTTCAATATAATCTTGCGAAAATTTGTAGGTCAAAATGTAATTAATTTTTTGATTTTGAGAAAATATGTTTTTTGCTAGTGAAATTACAGACTTAACTGCAAAAGCAAAACCGAGAATAAATGTTTTTTTATTGGATAAAAATAAAGGTGAGTTTTTAGTTTTTAAAGTATACAGATATTCAATTAATGGTACAATAATTTGTTCTAATTGATTAATATTGTTTCTAAAAATTGGAGATTTAAATTTTTTTGAAAATTTACTTTTGGAATTTAAGAAGTCAAAAATCCTATCAATTGTACGACAGTATTTTATTGTTTCAGTTACATTTTCAAAGTTAGGAAATTTAGTTTCTTGTAAGTACTGTAACGTATCTGCCGTGGATGAGCTTAAAGTCTGTGCCGCATACTTTACTTTCATTTTATTATTTTGAAAGTTGATATGTGCATTGCTTAATTTGTTTGCAAGTTTCAATGTTAATTCTTTTTGAACCTCAAAGACATTTTTTATATGGTCCCATTTTATTAAGCCATCTTCTGATTCGATTACATAATTGTTGGCCAATGTATTACGTGCCAATTTCAACATATGGCAAGCATCAGGAATGAAGTACACTCTAGATTTTGTTACAGGATGGTCAAACCAGCATTTAATGTCATCATAACTATTCCCTGCCGAACAGCCAAGTAATTTAAATGTAGAAAAATTAGTGTACGCACCATCGCATGTTACACTGTGTACAGTTAATCCGGCGTTATGAGAGTGAGTCAATGCTGACTTAATTAGTTCTGCTTGGGTAACAGCTGTTAGTTTATTAATAAAAACATATCCTATAGGTAATTTCCAGCGACCATTTATGCTAACTAACATAAAAACTAAAGCCTCAGTGGCTACCATATCAGTACCTTCAACTTCCATACTATTACCATAGTCTGTATTTCCAATCATTTTTCCAAGGCGCTCATCCCATAAAATTTGTTTTCTAATAGACATTGCATCTAGCATAAGGCAGCAGTCTTTATCATCTGAATTCAAAGTTTTGATTGCATCGAATACTTCCTTAAAAAATCCTGGTTCTCCATTAATGCTTGATGTCCAATTACTTATTGATTTTGAGCTAGGAAGTTTCATAAATGACCTAAAAATAATGTATGAAGTATTACAAACATGATATTAAATTAATATTTTCTATACTTATTACATAAAGTGCATGTGAAATAATAATGATATTAAATTTACTTGTTTTCTAATTATATAATATATATACATGCAAGCAGAAAAATAGCTTTGTGATTTTAAAATTATGATAGATGGTAACATGCACTTCAGGCCATTTTTACAAAGTCCCGTAAAGTGTAGGTTATAGCTAACCAACACTTTACTGGGTATTGTAAAAACCAACCTTAATATCATAATTTATTTAAAGCAAACCAAATTACCTGCAGTACTTAAGCGCTTTCGGAGAATAATAATTTAGCGTTATAGCAAACTCTTTAATTACTTTGCTGTAGCGAAAACCAGTAGCTTTCCTACCTTTATTTAAAAGTTCATTTGAAAATAATTCTTTGGATACTCCTTCAAATCTGTCAGCTAAAAGTTGTTCAGATTGATTATCAATTAATCCTTTAGAGCTCATTGAAGCAATTAAACCAACAAGATTTTTGATTTTTTTGTCTTTCCGTCTGATTCCTTGATGTAGATTTTTAATAGTTTTTTTCAAACTCATAGTATTTGGAGAATCTATTTTGGCTACTTTTTTACATTTAGGCGATGGAGAAAATAATGGTCTTTTAACTTTAAATCTGGATGGAGTTGTGAGTATATTTTCTGTATCTAGGCCTACTTTCTTTCCTTGCACTACAAAATTACTTATGTTAGTTTTACTCATAATGAAATCATTTAATACTTTAAATCTAGGATTATTTTTATCCATTTTTAATGATAAAACTTTTCAAATGACAGAATGAAATTAAAAATTTAAATAAAAATTAATGACAAATATTAAACTTATTTATTTATATAATATAATATGTGTGTGTGTGTGTTATATTATACGATTTATATGTCTATTATTAATTACTTAATTGTACGAAAAGTGCGGGAAAATAATACATTAATAATTACCTATTATTACAATTTTAATGAAGTTATGACAAAGATATTTAAAAAAACGGCGGGTAACTCATATCAACTAAATAAAAGAGTGGGGGTAAACCGATCAATATTCCGAATTTCTATCTAAACCGGACCGGTGTCGTGTAGATCAACATGAACCAGAGTCATGAATCAGAATCAAAATAATCGGTACGGTACCGCACACCGGTTTGCTCTAGCGAATTTCTAGTATCACACCAAAATATTTGATATAGATTTATAAAGAAAATGATAAATTGACATTTCGGACTTTTGGTATTAAAAATATAATCACCAGTGGCGTATATAGTGGCAGGGGGTTCAACCCCCCCCCTAAAATGTTTGTTGGTACGGCACTCATACGAATTTATTTAATCAATGTATTAACTAAAACCCAACAGCGCAACACGGGATAAAACAAAAATGAAAATCGCAGGCGAGGCATATAAATAAAAATTGTTGTTCACAATTTATATGAAATATGTATTACTAGGTAATTGAGATAATGCGTGAGTCGTCGATAGTCATAATATTTATACTATCTATAGTAATATTTATCAGTTCGTGGTATCGACTTTAACCATAGACATAATATAGATCACGGACTAAGATATACAGGACTGGAAACGAAGACCTTATCAGTAGTCCGTGAATGTTTCTAAAAGGTACAATGTGTGTACCTAGCGCTATCTATGTACAGAACAATCAGTTGCTTTATATAATATATTACTAATATAATAACTGAACATTTTATATTATTTTTTTCATGCTTTAAAATAATTTTAACTTAGGTAATAGGAATAGGTAATATGGGTAGTTTATAGCAAGGCTGGGCAAGTTAACTACCTTTTTTTTAACTCGTTAAGTTACGTTAATATAGAAACATGTAAGTTAAGTTTAAAGCCTAGGTTAAGAGGACGTGTCACGAAATATTTACGCGTGCAACGACCGAGAGGATGCGCTGTTAGGTGTTTTCACGATCCGCAAGCGCGCGGCGTTTAAGTCACGCCTACTATTCGCAATTCGCAACCGGCCGACGGCGGCGACGACTGCTCGTTCGGGAGCGCTATTTATTTGTCTATGAACGTTCGTTCAGTATGATTCGTATCATTACAAAATTCATTATACGCAGATGCGGCCGTAATATTTTCAATACCCGCGCGTACTTATGAACTACCGATTATAAATTATGATACTGCTTCCCTAAATTTATGTCCCAATATATAGATCGTAGAAACTGTATTATAACATAGCTTGATTTGAAGTTATTGAATTATTACTTATTTAAATATAATACTTATAGTAAAATCTAATAAATGGTAAATACAATAAATATTATATTGTTCAATTAAATTAATATTAATTTTCCGTGTTTTATCTTTTACGTTCAACTGTTAATGTTATATTAAAATATGATAATAAGTAATTACAAATATATTTTTCTAAGGACCGTCGCGATTCAAATATTATAATATCTAGGGTAAAATATATTTGTAATTAATATTTTTTTTATATCAAATTAAATAAATACAGCGCAATTAAATAAAATTTATTAAATATTTATTTAATTTAATTTATTATAATGGGTATAATCATATTTATTTAACATTTTTTTGCTTTTATTTTCTTGTCTTTTTGTTTTTGTTGTGCTTGAATTATATATTCTNCCCCCACCAAACTAAAAATACGTTTAACCGAAAAATTCCTTTGCAGTCATTTAGAACTGAATTTGTACGAATTCGTACGACCGTTGTCCTGACCATTCCGATTCTGGTTGTTAAAACCATGTTTTTATATTAATGGTTTTGCTCACCAGTTTTAATAACCATAATAAAAGTCTTAGGTTTTGGTTTTGGTTAATCACCATGTGTGCAAATCGATCAACATTTATGTCCTTTGTTCAACTGAAGTTAAATCTTAAATCAAATAAAATGTATTTTTTATATTTTAAATTATAAAATAGTATCAATAGTTAATACACTTAAATTGTACTTCTCATCAGTGGCACAAGATATATTTTTCAGGTATAGCAAGAAATAATTTTACCCACCCACCCATCCCCTCACAAACTCAAAATTATATTATTTTATACATTTTATCATATGACATAACATAGAGGTTCTAAAAACTATTAATAAGTTAATGATTGTAACTATTTGACTATATTCTATTCATTAAAAAAAATGTTCTTATTACGTTAATAATTAAACCTATATGTACCTACCTAAATTAATTGTATTTTAATTTTTTAAGCTTTTGCATTCTCATTGTTTGAATTATTTAAACAAAGCATTTAAAAAAATAAATTGTGATGACATTAGTACTTTGAAACATTCCAAGCAATTGAAACTCAGTGAAGTTGGACACAATTATATTAAAAAATTAACCCAAACCGAGTTGAATAATGCAAATTAAAAGCTCATTATCAACACAGTATCACAATTTTCCCTTATACAACACCCAGCTTTCATTGATTATTGCAAAGTTATATCATCAAAACTACCAGTACCTATCTTGAAAAACATTAATGTGTGATGTATAAATTCTATTCAATAGTTTAATTGAAGAATTCAAAATATAATTCAAAACAGTAGAATGTGTTTGTTTAACAGCATATTGTTGGATTGTTTTTCATAGGTATGTTTTTAGACTTTAACTTCTTTATTAATATTATAATATTATAATGTTTTTAGTTACTTAATTGGCTTCTTTATAATATCTATACATGACATATTACCTATTATATTAATATTATAAATGTGTATACCAAATTACTACCAATAAATTATAATATTATACTATAGGTACCTATAATATAATAAATTATTTATTTATGTATAATTTTATAAATGTACTACCTATATATAAACATTTTCATATAAATACTTTATACTACTATTCTGTATTGTCTATTTTTGCTTCTTATATAGTTACATGTTAAAAGACCTAATTCTTAATATTTTAATTTGTAAGGAGATAAACAAATCTGTTTGGTTTTTTGTTATAAACTACTATAAACCCAATTAACAGAGCTTATGATGGTATAGGAAAACTTAAATACTGTAAATCTGTAGTCTGGGATTTAAGTATAGGACACTCTCAAAGGTTAACACAATTATTACTATATATATAATTTTAAAATTTCACCACCTATTACTTAAAAACATTCCACCATTATATCACTTGTAATAATTGTAAATGCTGAGGTTTTAGTACCAAATTTTTAAATTGAATTGGGCAAAACCTCAGGAAAAGATAGCCATAAGGCAACGTTGAATTGATTATTTAATTGAAGACATTGATGAAGAAGACTCAGCACATACTACTTCACAAACTTCAAAATCAATGGAATAACATAAAGGAAGTGAATATGAAGATGATTTCTCATCATTTAGAATGACTGCTACTTCTAATTGTAATGAAAATATTCAAATGTTGGTGAATAATTATTTATCCTTGTCTTTATAAATCATGAACTGTTTTTACAGTTTTTGTTTTTATAATAATTATCTTATAGGTAGTACATTACAGTTAATAAGTGTCAGAATGAAAATGCTATAAATAAATTATAAACTTTAAACATGAAATATAATTTATTTTTTTTATATAGCTCATACTTGCTGATTATCTATCAACAGTAATATCAATATGTATATCTTTGGCAGTACATACTGACTAACGTCTCATACTAGCGTTGTCGATGAAGAGTATATAATATAACATATACCAGATAAGGTATGCACAGTGTAACTGTGTAGCTATTTACTTACCTCTTCTGATGTATTATAAAAAGTATTGTAATATACAATAAATCCATGTTGTAAAGAAAAAAAAAAATACATATTAAAACTTTAAGCACATCTTTATTAAATCAATGTCATATTTTATTATTTTCACATTTATCATATTCATGAATACTGTTCCACACTTAACAAATGATTTTAACTAAATTTTTTTAACTAACTATAAACAGTTATGGGTTTTATAAATTTATATAACAACCATAGTTCTAAATTTCTAATTATCTAATTACTGTGCCTAATGATTGATGAGAAGTATTCTCAACACTTCTTCCATACTACAAGAACGTTAAAATCTTTGTTATAAAATAAACATTAATAAATTAGATAAAACCAACCATGAAATTGTTTTCAAATCAGAAAATTTAAAAAAAATTACATTTTTTATTCAATATATTTTATTTTTAATCAAATGGCATTTTCTATTAAAATGACATTTTTTAATCAAATATAATTTTTATTCATATAACATTTTTTATTCTATTACTTTTTTAATCAAATCACATTTTTATTTAATATTTAATATAAAAGTTGATCCAAATAATTATAGATATTACAGTATGCCAGTAGGTAATTAAAATAGGTAGGTACTTACGTTTAACACCATCTCTGTCAGTAACTATAACTCGGTCTTTAAATAAAACTACTGCATCGATGATCACCTGATGTGGTACACTAGGTTTACGTCCACGCATGATAAAAATAATAGAATTCGAAACCAAGAAAACAAAATCAAAATGGAAAAAAAATCGTAAAAACTTGTAAATAAAATTGTTAATACGTTTAAAATCAACCCTTCCAACTGATTATACTATAACTTATAGTAAACAATTAAAATCACTCTAATAATAATATCTGTTATAATAATAAACACAATAATGATAACTGAAACGCACACCACGCAGTGTGTATAGTGTTGTACAGATTAACAAAACGCGCTCTGGTGGAAACAATTTGAAACTTCCAATTCGGGATGTATAGATATAGTTTTCTATTAGTTATTTTACTTTTTATAATAAATGAATTTTGGTATCGAAACTTTATACGC